>NC_068283.1:50339338-50359338 GCF_025860055.1 Xyrauchen texanus
GGGTTAAAGGGAAAGAGGAGGCGAGAACCGGCTTGACAATATAAATCATGTTTGATCAACTTAACCATAAACACATACCTGTAAACCTCCGGCCGCCATTATCCCTCGTGTGTCCCATCAGGCTGATGTCGTTCCAGCCCCGCCCTCCTCCGCTCTACAATGTTTTTATAGTACAACGAACTCTTACAGGTCAAAAGATCAAAGACTATAATATCCCTGAACCCTTTAAGTTATTTGAACTAATCACAAGTAAAAAATGCACTCTGTTGCTAATCTGATCGCATGAGCTGTCTCTCTCTCTGTCTGTCTGACTGCAGGTGGTTTTGAAGAACGCTCATATGGCCGTGGGGTCACTGACCATCAATGAGGAGAGGTCAGAGGTCATTGACTTCTCTGTGCCGTTCATAGAGACGGGCATCAGTGTGATGGTCTCCCGTAGCAACGGCACTGTGTCACCTTCTGCATTCCTCGGTGAGGGACTCTCAGTTCAGGTTCAACGTCATAATGACCAGCATCCATCTGACTTGTGCTTGTCTCTCTGTAGAGCCGTTCAGCGCAGATGTTTGGGTCATGATGTTTGTGATGCTGCTGCTGGTTTCTGCCTTCGCTGTGTTTTTCTTTGAATACTTCAGTCCTGTGGGCTACAACCGCTGTCTCGCCGACGGCAGAGGTGACTGGACAGACAGACAGTTATATGCTGTATATATACAGTGAGGTTCAAAAGAGGCCACTAGAGGAAATGCTTCTATTGTGATCCAAACGTTTGATTAATGATATCGTCTAAGTAACACGATTAATATATGAAAATGACAATTGTTGAACGGTTGTTTCTCAGAGGCTGGAGGTCCATCGTTCACCATTGGGAAGGCCATCTGGCTGCTGTGGGGTTTGGTCTTCAACAACTCTGTGCCCGTGCAGAACCCCAGAGGAACCACCAGCAAGATCATGGTGTCCGTCTGGGCCTTCTTCGCTGTGATCTTCCTGGCGAGTTACACAGCTAATCTGGCCGCATTTATGATTCAGGAAGAGTACGTGGACCAGGTGTCGGGACTCAGTGATAAAAAGGTACTTATGGATCCCTTGAGCAGAGAAGTCTTTTCTTAGTAAGTTCAGAGAATATTAAATGCAGTTCTTGTGGAGTCATCTGTTTTTTTATTCTCCAGTTTCAGAGACCGAACGACTTCTCGCCGCCATTTCGCTTTGGGACAGTCCCAAACGGCAGCACCGAGAGAAACATTCGCAATAACTACAGAGAGATGCACTCGTACATGGTGAAGTTCCACCAGCGTAACGTTGATGAAGCTCTGTACAGTCTGAAAACAGGGTGAGACGCAGGAGAACATGATATAAATGATGCCTCTGTTAGCAGTCAAACGTTCTAACGCTGATATAACGCTACATTACATGGCCAAAGCAACAATACAGTTCCATGACCTGTGATGTAGGAACGACGTCCTGGGCGGACACGTACAGTAATGCTGTTCTTTTCACATAAGTGCAAATGGTCATCGTGTACGTTTGTTTTCAATACGTTCTAAAGCAACATTTAATCTGGTTTTGAATCGTGTTTGATTTTCTGAGAAATGGGCATTATTATTAAAAACTGTAATCATTAAGTCATTATAAGATGCGTTTATCCAAATGAAGAATACAACAAGCAATTTGTCATAATTTAATATTTAAATATTTGATAAATATTTAAATTAGGGCTGTTGATTTAACATGTTCATTCAGTGTGATTAATTGTATATAAATAAATCTGTTAAACATTAACATAATTAATCACCCCCCAGACATAATATTCCTACAGTAGCGGCGGAGCGATTGAAGCAGGGGGCAGTGAGCGACGCTCCAGCTCTATAGATATCAAACCACACTTTCTCTGTTATATATATATATATGTATAAATATACATATCTATCTATTCTGGACAATTAGTCAGAATTATTTAATCACATATTGAATTTTGAGTTTATTTCAATTATTTTTATTTATCGGCAAATATTCTTATGCGATTAATGAATCTGCACATCATGTAATTCATTTGATTAAAATATGATCGCTTTCATCGATTGACAGATCTAATATAAATATTTAAATAATTAAACTTTTCTAATATTGAGTTGTGCTGTTGTTTGTGGACAGAAAGCTGGATGCGTTTATTTATGACGCTGCAGTGCTGAATTATATGGCTGGTAGAGATGAGGGCTGTAAACTCGTCACTATCGGCTCAGGGAAAGTCTTCGCTTCGACTGGATACGGAATCGCAATTCAGAAAGATTCTGGATGGAAAAGACAAGTGGACCTCGCAATCCTTCAGCTGTTTGGAGACGGTACGCACGCATGCACGCACGCACACGCACACGCACACGCACACACACGCACGCACATTTATGTATTTTCTCCAGGGAGGCAAGAGAGGCCATACCTCTTCAAAAATGTGATAAATGTGTCAATCAATATGATCAAGCCCACCTGCACGTCTACTCTCGCTTATCACTATGATGGGATGAGCTGATGGAAGTGTAGAAATATTTACATAGTAAACAACTAACCTACTTGGACAACTCCACTTTTGGTCACGTCCAAATCAAAATGTCCTTAAAATGACTTGAATCGTGTAATGGTGTGTCAGTAAGCTGGTTTTCAGTGAGCACCTGCTCTTAAAGGTACAGCTCCATGCCAGTATTACAGAGGAGCAGATTATTGATCTGAATTAAAACAATGTAAATAATAATAATAAAACTAAGCGTTTTACATGTTGAGATATATCACATTTCTATATGATTTAACCATGTAAAAGTCAAATGGAACTAAAATATGAATTCACATTGGAATAAAAGAAAAAGAAAACTCTCTGCCTCATTACAAAAGTCCATCACACGCCACAGACAAACACATACACACCCTAGACACTCCTCAGTATTCTAATGTGTGCGTGTGCCTCAGGTGATATGGAGGAGTTTGAGGCACTCTGGCTCACCGGGATCTGCCACCATGAGAAGAATGAAGTGATGAGCAGTCAGCTGGACGTGGACAACATGGCGGGTGTCTTCTACATGCTGGGAGCCGCCATGGCTCTGTCACTCATCACCTTCATCGCTGAACATGTGTTCTACTGGCATATGCGCTTTTGCTTCATGGGTGTGTGTTCTGGGAAACCAGGAATCACCTTTGCCATCAGCAGGGTAAGTCTAGTTCTAAAACATACACAACATATAAACTGGCACACACACAAACTGCATATGAGAACACTGCACATGCACACACTGTTTATGCTGAAAATCTGAAACTTCTTTCTAACCCGCAGGAGATTTATAGCTGCATTCACGGAGTTGAAATCGAAGAGAAGAGTTCAGACTTGAATTCACCCTCCGCCACCATCAAGAACACTCACTCAAACATCCTGCGTCTGCTGCGCACCGCCAAGAACATGGCGTCTCTTTCTGGGGTCAACGGCTCCCCGCACAGCGCCCTCGACTTCATGCGCAGGGAGTCATCTGTGTACGACATCAGTGATCACCGCCGTAGTCTAGCCGGACACTCGGACTGTAAGGTCCCGTACCTGCCTGAGGACAACATGTTCAATGACTACATCAGTGAGGTGGAGCGCACCTTTGGCAACCTGCACCTGAAGGACAGTAACTTGTACCAGGACCACTACCTGCACCACCACAAAGGCTCGACCCTAGGGCTCACTGGCCCACTCCCTAACCACCCCCACAGCCTGGGCTCCAGCAGTTCCCTGGAGGGAGGCATGTTTGACTGTGATAGTTTAGGTGGGGTTGTCGCTCCCATCTTCAGCACGCAGCCACGCTCTGCCCTGACGCACAGGAACATGAGCAAGTTTGACCTACTGCAGAGCCAAACTCCTCCATCTGGGCAGGGCTTGAAGCAGGGACTGGCCAACCTGTATGGGAAGTTTTCATTTAAAGGCGGAGCCTCCAGTTCTGGATACATCGCAGGTCATGACTGGTACTGTAGTGGAGGTGATGATGGAAACATCCGTTCAGACATGTCTGACATTTCCACTCATACCGTCACCTACGGCAACCTAGAGGGCAACGCTAAGAAACGGAAGCAGTACAAAGACAGCTTGAAGAAACGACCAGCGTCGGCCAAGTCCCGGCGTGAACTCGATGAGATTGAGCTGGGTTACCGTCGCCGCCACCACCATCACCACGGTCATCGCTCCGCCTCTCCTCCATCAGAACGCAAGAGGGGAGGTGGTGCAAACTCATCGTCATACCTGTTGCAGGACAAGGAAAGCCTGAGAGATTTCTACCTGGACCAGTTCCGGCCAAAAGAAGGTGTCCCACAGTGGGAGCACGTGGATCTTACAGATGGTCCCAGTGGGGGAGGCGGAGGAAACTGCACAAGCCTGGTGTCTGTGGATGACTTCCTGAAGAGCAAACCCAAGAAGATGGACAGCAAGAGTGGGGGTGAATGGGAATGTCGTACCTGTCGTGCCAGCAGCGCAGGGAGCAAACAGACTGCCCTGCATGGGGGTGGACCTCTACATGGTAGTGTGGGCTATGTTAGCAGCGGCAGTAGTTGTGTGGCATCGGGGGGTGGAGGACTAGGGAGCAGCCGCCCCAGTTCAGCTACTTGTATGCGGTGTGAAGCCTGCAAGAAATCAGGCAACCTCTATGACATCAGTGAGGACAGTAACCACCTATTAGACCAGCTGGGAGGTGGCAGTAGAGGCCAGACGCCAGCGCAGCGCCGCAGAGCCTTCAGCGGGAAGCCGATGCGCAGGCAACATTCTTACGATACCTTTGTGGACCTACAGAGAGAGGAGGCAGGGGGGATAGGTGGGACACTGGGGTTTGGCGGGGCAGGAGGTGTGGGTGGAGCCCTATTACCACCGCGTAGTGTAAGCCTTAAGGAGAGAGAGCGCTGCATGGATGCCTCCAGTCCCTTCGCACATGTATTCGAGCGTCAGGATACGGACCATGACCCGCTCTACTATGGAGGTGTTGAGAGGGAAAAGGGCACAGGATCGCAGGTCGGTTTGTTTAGAGCGGGAGAGGGCACTCCTCATCGACGCTCTGTGGGAGAGAGGGACCTAAAAGACAGAGGACTGATGGAGGGGCCTGTTCACTCCTTATCCAAATCCCTCTATCCCGACCGAACCAACCATAACCCCTTCATCCCTACATTTGGAGATGACCAGTGTCTGCTGCACAGCTCCAAGTCCTACTACATCAGCAAGCAGCAGCAGTGTGCCGACTTGTGCTGCCCCATGGGCGTGACCTCCTTCCTGCCAGCATCTGCCACTTCAGGAGTGATGTCTAACTTGGCCCCATGCTTCCCTGCAGAGCTGTGCATCGGAAACCACCACACCAGCAAGCTCAGCCTCGGTCCACCGCGACCTTTCAATGGCAGCAATGGACACGTATATGAGAAACTCTCCAGCATTGAGTCTGACGTGTGAAAGACAGCGGGTGAATAAAGGTTGGGGCTGAATGCCGCTGCTGTAAAGAACAGGGAAACATTGTTATCTTGAGAACTCTACAGCCAGATTTTAGCAGAACACACAGAACTTGAGAGAATTGAAAGTCATTTCCTGTGAAGTTCACGTTTACACCAATGGTTCATCTCTACGAGCTGTGAGAACAAGAGGATGTCCATCTGCTGAGTGAGTCTAAGAAGAAGAGCAAAAGAGCAGATGGCCTGTTTCACCTCCATCCGTCACCAGGCTGCCATCTCTGCTCTCCTCATACCAGAAAGGCCCAGTGTTGAAATTTTTTTTTTGTGAAGATACAATCATGAAAGTCTAATAGATGCTCATTGATTTGATTAACAGTGTAATAACTGTACCCCAGAGATGCTGTGAAGACTCTGGTGGCAGGTGATGTCTTGTTGAATTCCAGTGGGTTTCAGTTGTCTTTTATTTCCCATGGTCTCATGGTTTACTTACACTTTCCTAACCCAGTTCTAGGGGCCTCTGGCTGCAGATGTGGAGTGACTAGGTGAATGTTAGGGATTTTTGAATGTGATCACTCTAGTCCCACATCAAAGGAAGCATGGAAATGCTCCGTTCTGCAGCGTTTTATGCCAGTCATTTATAATCAAGTCTCTACTGCCGTGGTATTTCATATCAGATGATAATTCATGCTGATTTGCCCTGAGATACCTTTACATTCTCATATCACGTGACTCTTGTTTAGATGGTGAAAGACATGAAGGTGGAAATAATAGAGTTAGGTCAGTATCAACGCTTTGTTTTGCCTGTAAATACATTTCTCTTTATATATACAGACAAGGTCAATCTTTACTATAGCTTTTTCAAGTATTTAACAAATAACCAAAATAACAATTAAAAACAAAACAAAATAACAAAAACTAAAATATGCAAAGTGCAGTAAAATCATTACGACTCATGATAAGTGATGTTTTAATCAATAGTTTTCTTTTTAAATTCATGTTTATTACTTAATTCTGATATTTTACTGCCTCCTAACCAGCTTCATTTAAGAGTTTACCTTTAATCTTTTACTACGGTGTAACAGAGCTGAGCAGTGCTGTCGTGGATATATTTAGTTCACTCTATTAGTTTCCTAAATAGTCCTTGCTAAGATTCCCTTCAGTTGTGTTCAACGTCTGGTCACCTCTTGAAGAAGGTTTCCAGACACACACACACACACACACACACACACACACACTCACACACACACAGTCATATACACACACACACACACACACACTCTCACACACACACACACTCATACATACACACACTCACTCACACACACACACACACACACACTCATACATACACACACACACACACACACACACACACACACACACACACACACACACACACACACACCTCTCACACACACACACACTCATACATACACACACTCACTCACACACACACACACACACACACACACTCATACATACACACACACACACACACACACACACACACTCATACACACACACACACACTCATACATACACACACACACACACACACACACACACACACTCATACATACACACACTCACTCACACACACACACACACACACACACTCATACATACACACACTCACTCACACACACACACACACTCATACACACACACACACACTCATACATACACACACACACACACACACACACTCATACATACACACACTCACTCACACACAAACACACACTCATACATACACACACACACACACACACACACTCATACATACACACACACACACACACTCACACACACACACACACTCACGCGCACACACACACATAGAGTATGTATTATGATGTAAAGCAGGGCATTTGAACCCTTTCTAAGGAATGACTGATTTTGTAACATTAATAGGATGTTTATAGAGTGTCAATGGTTTTAAGTGTAATGCTATCGTGAGGTCTTGTCCTCACTTTAGGACTATCACAGAATAATGTTTCAGCTCCTCTGTTGTACAGTTCGAGTAACTCTTGTCTTCAGTTCATTTTAGTACATTATTATATCAAAGCATTCCCAGTGTAAATGTTCCTTTGATAGCGCAGTAATGAATGTTTGAGTTCTTGTCACAGCTAACGCTGGCCGTTTAATACGTTTATAGAACACACACACATTTCTTTATAATCCCTCACTGCTATAGCTTGAGCTTTATATGCTTGAAAATCAACATTTTTCTTGTGTTCATAGAGAAAATACGCCTTTTAGGCATAGTTGTAGTTATCATTTTCCTAGTGTATTTGCAATATATAAGTAACTCTCATTATTATTCTCATTACTCTAAGGTAAGTATAGCTGGTTTGAAGTATTCTACAGGTAAGAAACGGCCTGTTGTTATAGTCATATCACTACAAACTCCATCTGTTGTGTCGCTCATGAATGGTGATAAACACGTGCACGAGAGTGGTTTCTATGTTAAATACTCTTGTTGCTATGGCATTGCCATGGATGTTACATTGCTGTTCCCATGGCAACTGCAGTGCAAGAGAATGCGAGCTGAATGAGTGAATCGTTTCTCTATGGGGTAAAATCACGTTACCAAAATGTTTACATCATTTTCATCTATACAACGATTCTTGTACAGATTGTGTATATAATAATGAGAGAATTGCTCTTTTTGTATGACATTATGAACACAAACCTCAATGACTTTAACAGTGAGAGTGTTTTGATGACTGTATGAAGTCAGGACACAAATGAGGGAGCAGAATTCTTTCACATCCTGAATAAAGCCAATAAAACACGGGCGCTTTTCCTGCGCTGTCTGTCTCTCTCTCTGGTGTGTTCACAGGGCGTCTGTCTACCTGCTGCTCATCTCAGTCTCTCTCTCTCTGTTTCTCTGTGTGTGCACTACACTTACTGTACTACACTGTCTACTGTACCACCTCATCCTGTGCTACATTATTACACATACTGTACTGCCTTATCTACCTACTGTATGACATCATGCACTGTACTATCAGCAGACTGTATTACATATCTACTGTAATATCTATACATACTGTACCGTACTAAACCACATAGATCTAAAGAGCGCAACAGCCGGGTTCTGGAAGTACAATCCCATTCCTTTTCTCCGTAGGGGAATTCATTATTAACGATAACTTACGAACTTTTAAAGACAGCTCTACGGGAGCTCTGAGGTCATTAATCGATGGTATATGCTGTGCCGAAGGCATCGGTCTGTGTTATTTAAATGTCATTTATTTACAATCATGTTTAATAGCAGAATTACTGGGGAAGAACTACACTACCCATGATGCACTGTGAATTTCACTCTCACTACACTCAAACTACTTAGATATTTGTGTAAATTGTAAAATTGAAATGTATTGTTTTTATCCTTATAATCAACAACTTTAAATCAATAGTTTCATATTTTTCAATCATTTCTAATTTGATTACGTCATGGGCAATGCTTTATGGGTTTGTAGTTCATTCCCTCACAGTCTTGTACCTTTTGTCTTTTTGTCTGATTTGTCAGAAATATTTTGGAAATGAAAGTTTGTGATGTTGTGATTGACCTCAGAGCGGGTTGATTTGGTTCATGGTGCACAACTCTTCTATGATGGATTTTATGAAATCACAATGGCAGGAATTATTGGGGAAAATACTTCCGGAACCAAGACAAAAGTGTGTGCGCTCTGTTTGTGCCCGATATGACCAAAACTCTATATAATGGTACAAGTAATGGTATTTCACAATATAGGGTTTTTCCTGCAAAAGGGCTGAATAATCATGTGATGGGGTGGGCAATATAAGCAAAAAATATATAGCAATATTCTTGCATTTTTTGGTCAATAAAGATATATTTCGATATAGCCTACACATTTTGATCAAAGCTGAACAAAAAATACATTCAGATTCCTTTTGATTTAAAGTGATATCCAAAGTAAGCCTAATTGATGTCCATTGCAATGAAAAAACTTTATCAATAAATAATAATTATTACAAATATTTGATCTGTTTTATCTACTTTGCATAATTTTTCAATCCAAGCAAATGAGGCCTCCGTCTCTTGAATATAAGCCTTTGCTTTGATCATGAAGCAGGCATTTGTTTTGGATTGAGCTTTCCATTGGATTCTGGAAACCTTTTTGACAACGACTGTGGCTGTGTCTCGTTATGAAGGATGTGTCCTCCGGAGGTCACACTTCTCAGCCGCATACGTCATTGAGGCTGTCTCGTTTCAGAAAAGCGAGTAGGACACTTCGAATGCGACCAGATCTTCAAGTTACGTCTTTGTGACCGCAGATGTTGCCAGATTACCATCTTTTTAGTAATCGCATTGAACCTAAAGCAGTCTAATTATTTATTCAAATTCTACCAAGAGACTTCAGCACTTTAGAGTTTAAGCATCAGAAGTCTTTCCCTAAAAATATCTGTGAGCTTCAATAACGTCCGTGTGTCATTGTAATGTGTGGTCATCACTCACTTTTATTCATAATTCATCCAGCCCCTTCTCTTGTTGAACGAACGACATGCAGCTCCTCCTCTCTGGCAGCAGATCATCGTTCATGATGACTGATTCATTCACATCGGTCAAGTATATTCAGTTAATTCACAACACAATAAAATGGCCGACTAGTTCAGTGAAGGAGTGTATTCGTTCACTGGGACAACAGATGACATACTGCCTTCAACGTCAGTCTTTAAAAACATGACAAAGGAAGACAAATGGAACCTGCGTGTCTACAAAAATACAAAGACACTTTAAAAATAGGGTTTTAACACCATAACCATTTTTGTTTTTGCATTAGTTGAAATGTGCATTAAGGTGATGGAAACGATGATGTGTTTTACCCATTCATGCACGTGTTATGAGGGTACTATAGCTTAATGTGACTGTTCCAATGAAGGGACAGTGACCTTGGAAGTTGGCACACAATTCTATGAAATACGCCCTTAACATCCGGTGTTAAGTGTCTAACCCCTAGCTGGTCTTTAAAGTGGGTCCTCACAATCCACAGAACAGTTTTAAATGTGGGCGCTCAGGTATGCGAAGGCTGGCAGCGTATGGGCATCACATCCATTTCAGCCCTCCTTATATCAGATATGACACTTTCTGCAGCCTATCCTGGCAGCACTTAATTACTGTACAATTGCTCAAGCAAGAAGATCATTCAGCTGCCCCATCACGACAAGCGGCTCCCTGAAGATAATGCACGTGACGTAGCAGATGGAAATGCGCAACCATTCGTATTTTCTTTAGTGGAATTTTTAGAAATGCGTCTGTACGTCTTCAGACATATTTACACATTTATAAATTGGGCATCAAGTGTCGTGTATACCTATAAACTTCTTAAATGCATTTCACCTGAACGAACGGCACGTCTCCATCTTGTTCAGTCGTTCAGCAGATCATCATTCACGATTCATTCGTGAACAAGTTTACCATTCAGTTCATTCACGAATGACGTTGTGTCGTTCAGACTCAAATGACCGACTAGTTCAGGGAAGGGGCGTATTCATTCAGCATGTCAAACCAATGATATGCTCCTTCACAGCGTGCACTCCAATGCTATTGGCTCCTGCTATAGTCAGTCTTGTAGTGTGTGGAGGTGAACTGAACGATTCACTTAAAAGATTTGTTCTAAAACACCTATTTGTTCACAAATGAAACATCATTACTACACACCGAGTCTGCTAGGAGGAATTCTTCGTCACAGAGATTTAACAGGAATATAGTCATCTCAGTGTGCGTTGAGTGGATACAATGACACCCGGGACAGAGAGGTTTGGTGACCTTGGTAACCATGTTAAGTTTGTACATTTGTACAGAGATGATTTCACCTCTAAAGAACTAAATTGTGCCAAAAAATTGCACCCAAAAAAATACTAAAACAGTCACAGTGGGGTGGCCAGGCTTCGGTCCATGGAGGCCACGGCCGGACGCGGCCACCCTCTAGCCCAGTGGCGGAACTGCTTGTGGTCAAGAACCCGACGTCATAGCGGTACTACGGTGGCAGACAAAGGACATTTCTCATTGTTTTCCCTCAAGCGTTTCCAGCTCGAGACAGTCTGACCACTCGTGAGATTCGTCACACTCATCAACATTTGTTGTTTTGTTTGCCTTCATTTTAATAAAGTAATAACACACCGAGGACACATGTAATTTGTTCTTTAACGTGTCATTAGTCAAAACCTCTCTTGTGTGATGATGATAATTTCAGTAGTTCTCTCACTGGATTCAAGAGTGCTTCCCATCTCAAAGCTGGCAGTAGATGCGTTCTACAGCATCCTGTCCTTCCGAGTCCATTCTGAATGGATATGATCTGTAATAAAGTATATAGAGTGAACAGACGAGGTGTCACTGTCAAAAGTCATTGTGACACAGTAACACTGGCACAAGTAATACACACTGATGTGTAAAAAAAAACAAGATATATTTCATATTATCTCTAAAACAGCCCCACGTGAGGCATTATAAGCCATATAGAGCCATGTTTAAAAATAAATCGTAATAAAAACACCCCCAACACTACACCTCTGTCTACCCCTGGTGCTGTTGCTAGGATAACTTTGGACTTTGCCATTGTTCAATAATGCAGTTTAATTACAAAACAAAATGAATAAATAACTGAATAGAAATCCCTACTGTCTGAATGTTTGACACGTTTCATTAGTCATAGCTAAATGATTAGTAATTAAATACTAATTGTTAAACCATTAGTTTGATTAAAAACAACAACATATGGTTCTACACCTTTAAAGAATTGCAGTAGCTCTTTACGCCATTTCATTTACATATGCAAATGTGACGTCTTGCGTTATAAATTACGTCATCACATGATTGAGCTACATTTAGCAACATTTCAGCGAGCCTTTGTTGACTTCCCGTGAGAACTAGCAACACTGTTGATACCTGCATTACATCAGCTTCTCCATACGCTATATATTTACATCATTTAGTGTGCTGCTGTGAGACAATAATGAACACATGAGCTACACTGAATAACGGCACACTCAACCGTCATCCCTCACACAACCGCTGTACCTTTCAGTCACGTATGACAACAAGGAACATTAAATATTGATAGGCAAAGACATGGAAGGACTTTCAGGCAATAAAACAATAAACCAGCACGCAGAGGTAAGTAATATAGAGAAAGAGCAGTATGGACAGGAAAGGTTGTGTCCTACACTTCCCCCCTCAACACCCCCACAGCCGGCTCTCTTATTAACTGTTACCTAGCAACAGAAGGGGAGGGCATAATCATCTGAAGCTCCGCCCTCTCCACTGACTCACTCGATGAAGGGTCCTGAGAAACTCATACAGACACTTTCACTGCAGTCCTAAAGCAAACGCCTTCTCAAAGGGAACTCATGTTTGACCAGAACTCTCAGGCCAACGACAAATCATATATCATGTGTTGTAATGGGCTGTTTGAAAAATAGGGGAATCGCATTTATTCTGTTGGAGTGATTAACATCTATTCGTGGTTATCTAACGGTCACAAGCTCTGAAAACAAACGCTACACTTTCATTTACAGGTATTTGTTTTACAATAGTGTCCCTTCAACGAGTGCTGTCATTCATCCAGAGATGTGCCCGAGTGAATGAGGTACAGAGAGGGTTAACATGAAGACAGTTCATCAAATCAAACACTTCATAAGTGCCATTTGACGAAACTACAGGCGATATTTGCTTGTTGTGAGAAATCATTTTTATGGCACAACACTGACCTCTGCCGGATGATCCGAGAACTGCAGCCAAAGTGCGCCATTTCACACAGTATTAAATCAGTGTAAAGTCAAGAATTATTTCACGAAAGTGTGGACATCCGGCTGATTAGTAAAGTTTTCACTCATATCTACATTTTAAGCAGATTTTTGTGACTAGCTAGAATAACTAGAACTATTGGAGATCATTTCTTCTGGTAAAATGTTTAGAATAATACATATGTTAAGTAAATAAAATAAATGATCTTTTATCAACACCCAAAAGCATTTCTACTGTTAAATCGTCATTCTGTCTGGTCAACTCTACACTGAAGGTTTACATCAGAGAAAAGCGCCTATTGTAAGTAATAAGAAATAACTTTTTTATTCTTACTATATGTAACACCCTAATAACACCATTACAACACAAATACATATTATATATGTGTGTGTTTACATCTGGAGGACGTCTTTATGATGTGTGTGTGTGTGTGTGTGTGTGTTTACATCTGGAAGACATCTTTTTGATGTGTGTGTTTACATCTGGAGGACGTCTTTATGATGTGTGTGTGTGTGTGTGTGTGTTTACATCTGGAGGACATCTTTTTGATGTGTGCGTTTACATCTGGAGGACGTCTTTTTGATGTGTGTGTGTGTTTACATCTGGAGGACGTCTTTTTGATGTGTGTGTGTGTGTGTGTGTGTTTACATCTGGAGGACATCTTTTTGATGTGTGCGTTTACATTTGGAGGACGTCTTTTTGATGTGTGCGTTTACATCTGGAGGACGTCTTTTTGATGTGTGTGTGTGTGTGTGTGTGTGTGTGTGTGTGTTTACATCTGGAAGACATCTTTTTGATGTGTGTGTTTACATCTGGAGGACGTCTTTATGATGTGTGTGTGTGTGTGTGTGTGTGTGTGTTTACATCTGGAAGACATCTTTTTGATGTGTGTGTTTACATCTGGAGGACGTCTTTATGATGTGTGTGTGTGTGTGTGTGTGTGTTTACATCTGGAAGACATCTTTTTGATGTGTGTGTTTACATCTGGAGGACATCTTTTTGATGTGTGTGTTTACATCTGGAGGACGTCTTTATGATGTGTGTGTGTGTGTGTGTGTGTGTGTTTACATCTGGAAGACATCTTTTTGATGTGTGCGTTTACATCTGGAGGACGTCTTTTTGATGTGTGCGTTTACATCTGGAAGACGTCTTTTTGATGTGTGTGTTTACATCTGGAGGACGTCTTTTTGATGTGTGCGTTTACATCTGGAAGACGTCTTTTTGATGTGTGCGTTGACATCTGGAGGACGTCTTTTTGATGTGTGCGTTTACATCTGGAGGACGTCTTTTTGATGTGTGTGTTTACATCTGGAGGACGTCTTTTTGATGTGTGCGTTTACATCTGGAGGACGTCTTTTTGATGTGTGCTTTTACATCTGGAGGACGTCTTTTTGATGTGTGTGTGTTTACACCTGGAAGACGTCTTTTTGATGTGTGCGTTGACATCTGGAGGACGTCATTTTGGTGTGTGCGTTTACATCTGGAAGACGTCTTTTTGATGTGTGTGTTTACATCTGGAGGACATCTTTTTGATGTGTGTGCGTTTACATCTGGAGGACGTCTTTTTGATGTGTGTGTTTACATCTGGAGAACGTCTTTTTGATGTGTGTGTGTTTACATCTGGAGGACGTCTTTTTGATGTGTGTGTGTTTACATCTGGAGGACGTCTTTTTGATGTGTGCGTTGACATCTGGAAGACGTCTTTTTGATGTGTGCGTTTACATCTGGAGGACGTCTTTTTGATGTGTGTGTGTTTACATCTGGAGGACGTCTTTTTGATGTGTGCGTTTACATCTGGAGGACGTCTTTTTGATGTGTGTGTGTTTACATCTGGAGGACGTCTTTTTGATGTGTGCGTTTACATCTGGAGGACGTCTTTTTGATGTGTGTGTTTACATCTGGAGGACGTCTTTTTGATGTGTGCGTTTACATCTGGAGGACGTCTTTTTGATGTGTGTGTTTACATCTGGAGGACGTCTTTTTGATGTGTGCGTTGACATCTGGAGGACGTCTTTTTGATGTGTGTGTTTACATCTGGAGGACGTCTTTTTGATGTGTGCGTTTACATCTGGAGGACGTCTTTTTGATGTGTGCGTTGACATCTGGAGGACGTCTTTTTGATGTGTGCGTTGACATCTGGAGGACGTCTTTTTGATGTGTGTGTTTACATCTGGAGGACGTCTTTTTGATGTGTGTGTGTTTACATCTGGAGGACATCTTTTTGATGTGTGTGTTTACATCTGGAGGACGTCTTTTTGATGTGTGTGCGTTTACATCTGGAGGACATCTTTTTGATGTGTGTGTGTTTACATCTGGAGGACGTCTTTTTGATGTGTGTGTGTTTACATCTGGAAGACGTCTTTTTGATGTGTGCGTTTACATCTGGAAGACGTCTTTTTGATGTGTGCGTTGACATCTGGAGGACATCTTTTTGATGTGTGTGTGTTTACATCTGGAGGACGTCTTTTTGATGTGTGCGTTTACATCTGGAGGACGTCTTTTTGATGTGTGCGTTGACATCTGGAAGACGTCTTTTTGATGTGTGCGTTGACATCTGGAGGACGTCTTTTTGATGTGTGCGTTGACATCTGGAAGACGTCTTTTTGATGTGTGCGTTGACATCTGGAAGACGTCTTTTTGATGTGTGCGTTGACATCTGGAAGACGTCTTTTTGATGTGTGCGTTGACATCTGGAAGACGTCTTTTTGATGTGTGCGTTGACATCTGGAAGACGTCTTTTTGATGTGTGCGTTGACATCTGGAAGACATCTTTTTGATGTGTGCGTTTACATCTGGAGGACTTCTTTTTGATGTGTGTGTTTACATCTGGAGGACGTCTTTTTGATGTGTGCGTTGACATCTGGAAGACGTCTTTTTGATGTGTGCGTTGACATCTGGAGGACGTCTTTTTGATGTGTGTGTTTACATCTGGAGGACGTCTTTTTGATGTGTGTGTGTTTACATCTGGAAGACGTCTTTTTGATGTGTGCGTTGACATCTGGAAGACGTCTTTTTGATGTGTGCGTTGACATCTGGAGGACGTCTTTTTGATGTGTGTGTTTACATCTGGAGGACGTCTTTTTGATGTGTGTGTGTTTACATCTGGAAGACGTCTTTTTGATGTGTGCGTTGACATCTGGAGGACGTCTTTTTTATGTGTGCGTTTACATCTGGAGGACGTCTTTTTGATGTGTGTGTGTTTACATCTGGAGGACGTCTTTTTGATGTGTGTGTTTACATCTGGAGGACGTCTTTTTGATGTGTGCGTTGACATCTGGAAGACGTCTTTTTGATGTGTGCGTTGACATCTGGAGGACGTCTTTTTGATGTGTGCGTTTACATCTGGAAGACGTCTTTTTGATGTGTGCGTTGACATCTGGAAGACGTCTTTTTGATGTGTGTGTTTACATCTGGAGGACGTCTTTTTGATGTGTGTGTGTTTACATCTGGAGGACGTCTTTTTGATGTGTGTGTGTTTACATCTGGAGGACGTCTTTTTGATGTGTGCGTTGACATCTGGAGGACGTCTTTTTTATGTGTGTGTGTTTACATCTGGAGGACGTCTTTTTGATGTGTGTGTGTTTACATCTGGAGGACGTCTTTTTGATGTGTGCGTTGACATCTGGAGGACGTCTTTTTTATGTGTGTGTGTTTACATCTGGAGGACGTCTTTTTGATGTGTGTGTGTTTACATCTGGAAGACGTCTTTTTGATGTGTGCGTTGACATCTGGAGGACGTCTTTTTGATGTGTGTGTTTACATCTGGAGGACGTCTTTTTTATGTGTGTGTGTTTACATCTGGAGGACGTCTTTTTATGTGTGTGTGTTTACATCTGGAGAACGTCTTTTTGATGTGTGTGTGTTTACATCTGGAGGACATCGTTTTGATGTGTGTGTTTACATCTGGAGGACATCTTTTTGATGTGTGCGTTTACATCTGGAGGACGTCTTTTTGATGTGTGCGTTTACATCTGGAGGACGTCTTTTTTATGTGTGTGTGTTTACATCTGGAAGACATCTTTTTGATGTGTGCGTTGACATCTGGAGGACGTCTTTTTGATGTGTGCGTTGACATCTGGAGGACGTCTTTTTGATGTGTGTGTGTTTACATCTGGAGGACGTCTTTTTGATGTGTGCGTTGACATCTGGAAGACGTCTTTTTGATGTGTGTGTTTACATCTGGAAGATGTCTTTTTGGTGTGTGTGCGTTTACATCTGGAAGATGTCTTTTTGGTGTGTACGTTTACATCTGGGGGACGTCTTTTTGGTGTGTGTGTGTTTACGTCTAAAATTTGATTTTCTAAACTAAAAGTCCAAATCAAACATTACTTAATTCTCATCGAATCCTCCAACTAATACATTCACATAGGTCTATCGAATATTTCTCAACAAATTACGTGTAAAATTCAGTTAGTTCTCATTAGACTTTCAGTTATAAACAATGCCTTCCATAAAGCTCAGACGGAAAAACACTTGAAAACATTTGAACCTGTCAGGTTTTGAATAGAAACTTCTTCCAGTTTTAGTGCTTACAATGAAATAGTTATTACTGTAAATTTGAGGCCTGCTCAGAACAGTAAATTGAATCCTGTGACCGACCCAACCGGGCTTTACACAGACTCCCGTTCAAGATGCTGATGCAAAAATGCATTCTAGCGAGCGTCCGGCATCAAGATTGGTTCACAGCAGTAGACCTGAAGGACGCGTTCTTTCACGTCTCGATTATACGTCGACACAGACCCTTCCTGCGTTTTGTGTTCGAGGGTCAGGTGTACCAGTTCAAGGTCCTCCCTTTCGGCCTGTCCCTATCCCCTTCAGGGAAGTGGGCATTCGCATCCTCAACTATCTCAATGACTGGCTAAATCTAGCTCACTCTCAGGATGTGTGGTGTGCGCACAGGGACCTGGTGCTAATGCACCTCAGCCGGCTAGGGCTTCGGGTCAACGGGGAAAATAGCAAGCTCCTCCCGGTTCAGAACTCTTTTCTCGGCATGGAGTTGGACTCAGTCTCGATGACAGGGCGCCTCACGAATGAGCGCGCACAGTCGGTGCTGACCTGTTTGAAGGCATTCTGATGGAAAACAGCGGTTCCACTGAAACTGTCAGAGGCTCCTGGGGCATATGGCGTCCTCAGCGGAGGCCACTCCGCTCGGGTTGATGCATATGAGACCGCTTCAGCACTGGCTCTAGACTTGAGTCCCGAGATGGGCATGGTGCCGCAGGACACATCACTTTGCCATCATGCCGGTCTGACGCTGCCTCTTCAGCCGTTGGACCGACCTCACATATCTACAGGCAGGTGTTTCACGTTTACGTTGTGTTATGAGTTGAGCACTGACACATTTCACAACGCAACGATGCGTGAAATCGAGCTTGCGTAACAAGGTGCGTCTGCGTTCACGTACTTACGTTGTGTTATGAGTTGAGCGCTGACACATTTCATAACGCAACGATGCGTGAAATCGAGCTTGCGTAACAAGGTGCGTCTGCGTTCACGTACTTATGTTGTGTTATGAGTTGAGCTCTGACACATTTCACAACGCAACGATGGATGAAATCGAGCTTGCGTAACAAGGTGCGTCTGCGTTCACGTACTTATGTTGTGTTATGAGTTGAGCTCTGACACATTTCACAACGCAACGATGGATGAAATCGAGCTTGCGTAACAAAGTGCGTCTGCGTTCACTTACGTTGTGTTATGAGTTGAGCTCTGACACATTTCACAACGCAACGATGGATGAAATCGAGCTTGCGTAACAAGGTGCTTCTGCGTTCACGTACTTACGTTGTGTTATGAGTTGAGCGCTGACACGTGAAATCGAGCTTGCGTAACAAAGTGCGTCTGCGTTCACTTACGTTGTGTTATGAGTTGAGCGCTGACACGTGAAATCGAGCTTGCGTAACAAGGTGCGTCTGCGTTCACGTACTTATGTTGTGTTATGAGTTGAGCTCTGACACATTTCACAACGCAACGATGGATGAAATCGAGCTTGCGTAACAAGGTGCGTCTGCGTTCACGTACTTACGTTGTGTTATGAGTTGAGCGCTGACACATTTCATAACGCAACGATGCGTGAAATCGAGCTTGCGTAACAAGGTGCGTCTGCGTTCACGTACTTATGTTGTGTTATGAGTTGAGCTCTGACACATTTCACAACGCAACGATGGATGAAATCGAGCTTGCGTAACAAAGTGCGTCTGCGTTCACTTACGTTGTGTTATGAGTTGAGCTCTGACACATTTCACAACGCAACGATGGATGAAATCGAGCTTGCGTAACAAGGTGCGTCTGCGTTCACGTACTTACGTTGTGTTATGAGTTGAGCTCTGACACATTTCACAACGCAACGATGGATGAAATCGAGCTTGCGTAACAAGGTGCGTCTGCGTTCACGTACTTATGTTGTGTTATGAGTTGAGCGCTGACACATTTCATAACGCAACGATGCGTGAAATCGAGCTTGCGTAACAAGGTGCGTCTGCGTTCACGTACTTATGTTGTGTTATGAGTTGAGCTCTGACACATTTCACAACGCAACGATGGATGAAATCGAGCTTGCGTAACAAAGTGCGTCTGCGTTCACTTACGTTGTGTTATGAGTTGAGCTCTGACACATTTCACAACGCAACGATGGATGAAATCGAGCTTGCGTAACAAAGTGCGTCTGCGTTCACTTACGTTGTGTTATGAGTTGAGCGCTGACACGTGAAATCGAGCTTGCGTAACAAGGTGCGTCTGCGTTCACGTACTTATGTTGTGTTATGAGTTGAGCTCTGACACATTTCACAAC
>NC_068283.1:50364338-50404338 GCF_025860055.1 Xyrauchen texanus
AGGATTTAAACAGGAGATATACTTGTCACAGTACTGCTAATAACAGTTTAACCTTCAATAACGGTACCATGTTTTCACGCGGTTGCTTAACATTTAGTGATTTATGTAAACAGACCGTAAACAATTCATAGATACTCATGTTTTCTCACTGAAGATGTTTTAAAGCTTGTAATGGCAAGCGCCCCACCGAGAGTTAACCACCTTACAGCAATCATGAGGAGGTTACCCCATGTGACTCTACCCTCCCTAGCAACCGGGCCAATTTGGTTGCCTAGGGGACCTGACTGGAGACACTCGGCATGCCCTGGGATTCGAACAAGCAAACTCCAGGGGTGATAGCCAATGTCTTTTACCACTGAGCTACCTGGGTCCCCCATTTATCTTTTATAACGCATCTCTGCTGTGTGTTATGCTCTCGTGGTGTTTACAGTTTCCCTGTATGCCACAATGAGAACTATTTTATTTTGATAATTGATTAATCTTCATTTATGTCTTTGATTAATCGGATAAAAAAACAAACGATATTTCCTGTATTTTATTGAAAATGCGATAAAAAAAAAATTGGGTTTTGAATCAGATATTTTGATTCGATATCAATTCATATGGGTATATTTCAGTTATAATGTACCTTTTGCTTTCATGCGAAATAAATTATTTTCCAGTTAATGCTCCTAATAATACAGGGGACCCTCTAAATAGGGACTTTTTGAAAATATTAACTTGACTAATTATATTTGATTGAGTTTTTTTAAATGTTTGTCAGATTTTGGCTTTTTTCATTTTTTCTCCCAATTTTTGGAATGTCCAATTCCCAGTGTACACACCAAGTCCTCGTGATGGTGCAGTGATTTTCCTCAGTCCGGGTGCCTCTCATGTGGAGGCTTCAAGCTATTCTCCGCGGCAA
The DNA here is from genome assembly GCF_025860055.1 of Xyrauchen texanus. Lineage (NCBI taxonomy): Eukaryota > Metazoa > Chordata > Actinopteri > Cypriniformes > Catostomidae > Xyrauchen > Xyrauchen texanus. Next base: position 50,365,243 of record NC_068283.1, read on the forward strand.
CCACGCACAACTCGCCACACGCCCCACCAAGAGCGAACCACCTTACTGTGATCATGAGGAAGTGATTACCATGTGACTCTACCCTCCCTAGCAACCGGGCCAATTTGTTTGCCAAGGAGACCTGACTGGAGTCACTCACCACACCCTGGATTCAAACTCACGACTCCAGGTGTGAAGGTCAGCATCAATACTTGCTGAGACACCTGGGTCCCCCTAGATTTTGGCTTTTTTAAAATGAACAAATCCATGTATTCAATCAATAAATATCATATTATATTTCATATATAATTTTTTTGTTACGTTTATTGTTCAATTGCTTCATTTTTTACTATTTACAAGAATATACATTGATTCGTTTAACAAGCGCTAAAACCTGACCTGTCTCTTTAAGAAAACCAGCAGTTCTGCATGGAACATCTGTAAATGAGCGCATGTTAACGAGTGCTGTGTGATTAGAATTAAATGTTTATTTTTTGTTGTTTTTGATCAACGGCTGACTATAAAGAACAGAAAGGATATGAACAGAGACATTATTCAATGACAAATGGATTATCTTTAGACACACATCACACTGAACGACTTTTACTCACAGTGAAAAGATCTCGCTTTGAGTTCTTCACCAATATACTACACAATCACTTTTATGTGAAATCTACACATTTACAGGACCAGCTAGTTGGTTGCCAATGCGAGTGATTTCCTTTCATTGTATTGGAGGCTTGCGCATTGAATGGATCTTGGGATTTAAGAATGGATATCGAGATCATTCAAACGAAGATCGTGATGCATCGTAAAATCAATAATTTTACCCACCCTTAATCACAATAAAACAACAGTTTTTCTCACAAGAAAATGTGAGCAGTGCTTCTGAGTGGTTGACAGCATGCTGCTTTGCAGTTGCTATGGTATTCTCACGGGTTTTTAGCATTTCTGTGTGTTTGCTAGGGCGACCTGTGTGGGTTCCAGGGCACTTATTTGGAGCGCTCCTCATACTGTTAAATGTTAAGTTAAGCATGGTTGCTTAAGCAGAGAGTGTGAGTGCTAGAATGGCCTACCTGATGTCCTGAATAGAGCCCGACCGATAAAGGATTTTGAAGGCCATTACCGATACAAATATTTGTTGGGTTTAAAATCCGATAAACCGATATATCGGCCGATATTTTTTTATTTTTATTTTTTTCAGAAACGCGCAACAAAACATTAACAGATTTCCCTAACATTAGTTATTTGTAGTTATTTATGAGTTTTAACTAAAAAAATATGATAATGCATTTTAAAAAGAAACTTGTTTCTTTTATTGTCACAACAGAACAGAGGAACATCGAAATATATTAAAGTTCTGATAAATAAAATGTATAAAAATACAAACTTAAGATATGAAACGTAAAGTCCTTTGAACAAAAACACAAAAACAACAACAACCAAATCAAAGTTACCAGTATTAAAAGACTTGGTATAGCTTCATAAATATAACTTTAAACTATACTACTTATAAATTGCTAACAGTATATATGAGGTAGTGTACTGAATCAGTCAATCCTCAATAGCTCCAGTCCAGCAGAGGCAGGTTGTAGTACAAGAAGCAAAGTTTCTCTGCATTATCTCCTTTCAAAGAGCTTCGCCTATCCTCATAAATATTCCCTATGGTGCTGAACACTCTTTCGCTCACCACAGAGGAGGGTGGACAGGAGAGGTACTGCCTTGCCAAAACTGACAGTCTGGTGAAACGGTTGGTGTTGTGTTTCATTACAAAAAATAATGATGACATTATTACTAGATATATCATCATAATTTATATTATCATTAAACAAGATAAAGGTCATTCCTAAATGTTTGTGTGCGTGTGTATTGTAATAATTAGTCCCACTCCCTACATTGCCTTATAAGCTACCTTATAATTACAATGTCAGCTTGCTTATCCCTTTACCTGCACTTTTTAAATTCTTTCCATCAAGCTACATCAAACCATTTTCAATCATCAGTTGCTGCCTGCCTTCTAAAACCTATTATTTAGCTGATTCTAAATCCATTATGTGACTCGTTAATGCTGCCGCTGAACGACAGTCTGCAACGCACACTTGGCGTCGTTGGATTCACACACATCATGTAAAAGAAAAGCTAACTTTGTCTTTTATGCACAAGATACGTTTGATACTTTTTCTCTGTCTAAATGTTCACTCCTCGCAAGTCTAACTTACATTTTACAATGCAGGGACTGTAACTAGAGATATGCTAGTTATAAATACAGTAATAATCATTACTTTATTTAGGCAGAAAAAGTTTGTTGTGGTTTCCAAGCTCATTACTGTTAACGTTAGCGGTCTTCCACTGATGATAGTGGCATTAGCTAGCTTTGTGGTTAGCTAGTCTATGATGAGCCATAATTTAGCAATGGATAACATCATACTGCAAATTGTAAAACATACATTTTCAATATAACAGGCCAAGGAGAGATGATACGTCTCATTGCTGTAACTGTCACGCGCTATTAAAGAAATACTTCAGTCACATCGTCAAAAGTTAAAAGGACAGTCAGTCAACTACACTGTAACAACGTAATGTAATTATTACTAGCTAATTCCGCTTCACTCTCGGCTTATTTAACAGCAGCAAAACTGGACATGATAGTCACAAATTTTGTCATGCTTATTTGAGTTAAGAGAACTGATGGGGATGTTCTTTTAATTGTTATTCAAGCAATGCATGTGACCAACTCACCATGGCATGAACACACTTCACCGATGATCTCACTCGCGGATAACTGATTCTCTCTGCCCGACTCTGGCTGGATCAGCAGATTGCAGGATGTGTGGCGCGTTATACACGAGTGTTGCCAACAGGGATGGTGTAGAGTGCCCTCTAGTGGACAAACTATACAACTCCAACACTCATGACATGGTTGAAGGGTGTTTCGTCCGTTTTTTTTTTTTTTTTAAATATTCATTTATCGGCCATTATAAACGCCGATACCGATAGTTTGGAAAATGCCTAATATCGGCCGATAATATCGGCCTGCCGATAAATCGGTCGAGCTCTAGTCCTGAACTATCTCCAATTGAGAATGTGTGGCACATTATGAAGACCAAAATATGGCAACACTCTCCTAAAACAAAAATGAATAGTCGGTGGACGATTTGTTGGACCCGGTGTGAATAGCACCATAGGAATAAATCTTTCCTGTTCAAAATCTTGTTCACAACAAACATTAGCGATACAGTGATGTAAACGGATATTGACAATATCTGATCAAATATTCAGATGCCAATTGTGACACTGTTTGACAGAAGATGATCGACAATATAGGGAAATTACAAAACCAAATACATTAACTAGTAGCACAGGGTATGAAATTAGCACCCGCTAAATGCGGGAAGCCTATATCATGCATATACTATGTAATTTTGCTCATCTACCTGGCACTGTAGCAGGCTAACTGTAAGAGTTACATTTATGCATTTGGCAGACGCTTTTATCCAAAGTGACTTACAGTGCCCTTATTACAGGGACAATCCCCCCAGAGCAACCTGGAGTTAAGTGTCTTGCTCAAGGGCACAATGGTGGTGACTGTGGGGATCAAACCAGCAACCTTCTGATTACCAATGTATTATACAGAGCACTTATTACAGGGACAATCCCCCCGGAGCAACCTGGAGTTAAGTGCCTTACTCAAGGACACAATGGTGGTGACTGTGGGGATCAAACCAGCAACCTTCTGAGTACCAATGTATTATACAGAGCACTTATTACAGGGACAATCCCCCCGGAGCAACCTGGAGTTAAGTGTCTTACTCAAGGACACAATGGTGGTGGCTGTGGGGATCGAACCAGTGACCTTCTGATTACCAGTTATGTGCTTTAGCCCACTACGCCACCACCACTCCAGATGTCTCGGAATGACACAAGAAATTCTGTAAGACACAAAGTCTTGAAGAAACACACTTTATTATATTTTGAAGGTGACGCACGTGTCTGGCGGGGCTGTTGTTCTGAGGTGTGAAGCGCAAGCGTGTCTCATGGAAAGCGCATGTAAAGAGCATTCTTTGCTGTTTCAGTTGTCTGAAAACTGTTTGCAACAGTGTCATCTATGAAAATCCTGCAAATGACCAAGACATCAGGAGGAAAAGTTCGAGCTTAACATTCATTGTGAATGCAGATCTGCAAGTTCACTTTATAGCCTACAAATGTGTATACAATCTAAGCAAGTTAGGTATTCATTTTTTAAGTGTTTCAGTCTCTAGTTTGTTTGATCTTGTTTTGTTGTTGTGAATGAGGTCAAATGTCCTGCTTTTGTTTATTAATGTGCTTTTCTCAATTTTTCACCAGTTGGAGAGATTTGAATCACATAGGATCTTTTAGCTCAGATACCTTAATTTAAGGATGTGAATGCTGTCTGTAAAGATATTGAAACGTAAATTGCTGATATGACTCTAAATTAGCCAGTGACCTTTCTAGCCTGTGTTACTAAAATAAACTTAATTTTACTAGCTGCCACACTGTACTTAAAGGGTTAGTTCACCCAAAATGAAAATGATCCCATAATTTACACATCATCCATCAAAAAAGTAATGCATACGGCTCCAGGGTGTTAATAAAGGCCTTCTGAAGCAAAGTGATGTGTTTTTGTAAGAAAAATATGCACTACTGATACTACTGAACTTACCCTTTGAGTGTTTTCTAAAGCACTAGTTGATCTGTTTGTTTGTACTTGTAAATTGTAATAATTGACAGTAGGCCGAGTGTACTTGGGTTGTTATTTGGTTGTGAACTATGAACATTGCACTAAAGCAATGTTAAACCAGTAAGAACTGAATCATTAATACACTGTGTTTTCCTGTATTTTCAGACCATCTCAAGCTTCCGGTTTCCAGAGGAAGATACCCTCATATTGAGTGAATTGGATTAAACTAGCAACTGGATGGCACGTCACTGACCACCATCTCCACTGAAAAACACCTTTCAGTAATGGACAATGATTGGATGAGCAAAGAAACAAATTAGAAGATAATGCTCCTGCTGAAGTGAATAACTAATATGGGAAAAGGCAAATATTTGGGTAAAGCTGGAAAATATTTGGCAGCAAAGATTTCAATGAAACATGACTCTAGAGAGCCCAGAAAATCCTCATGACCCAGGAAATATGAAAAAAACTTTTGATATTAAAGTCTTAATCATTCTCATACTATTTACAGTGTCAGTGAATACATGTGCCAACCGGAGGAATCATTTTTGTTTGTTTGTTGCTAACCTGTCAATGAACTATTATAATTCCACTGCATGGCTGCTATACACATGCATTTGCACAGTTACCAAATGGCAAAGAGCAGTATCACACTACAGTATCAAGATATTGACATTGTCTTAATGAGACGTAATTGAGTTGGAATTTTGGTGGAATATTGTTACTTCTTGGCTGGTAGACATTTTGTGACAACACTAAACCTGTCTTAATTTTCCAAAAATCATCAGATCCAGAGCTAAACAACATTGTGGCAAACAGCTTTTTGTAAAGCTCAGTTTGGATCAGTGGGCATTTGCTGGTGTCTCCTGCGAAACTGCTACAGATTACAGTTTCACTTTATGTAATTTCTCTGTAACCACAAAGCTAAAACGAAACATTCCAATTTGCCATTTGTATTTTCTTCAAAAACAATTGCCATCCAAGACTCTAAAAACAAAAAATGCAGAATTTTCCCAATAGTCCAGTCCCTATTCATCCAGGGTTTAGCCGAGGAGGAACTGTGGTCAGTTCCTCATATCAGCCCCACCCTTCAGACCTTCAGATTTCCCCCAGAGCCTCAGAGGACTATGTTGCCATGCAGCAAGCTCAACCTAACCTGCAGAGTCGCAGGCAGCACATTCACCTGCGGAGCCAGCAGCATCTTATACATGCCCCTCCTATACATGGTTATGGCTCCAGAAGAGGGACAGGAGAATTGACACAGGGGAATACTCACAGTGGAGGTGCTGGGAACTCTTACCTTAAGGAAAGTATGGATTTTTATTTTCCAGTGAGTGGGCGGGAAAGAAGCCGAAGAGGGGGAGCTGGATTTGGTGCAGGATATAGGTACACAAACATGGATGGACATGCACCTCACCAGTACCTACAGTCATCTGGAATTATATCTCCCTACCCTATGGATTACAGCTCCAGCAGTGGCTCTGGAGTGGGAGGTAGCAATAGTAGCAGTAGTGCTGGTTCGTTTTCTCCCTCTCAGCAATACAGTATGGCTCACAATACTTCTGCGCAATCAGCCGGTCAAATACATCAACGTCAGCACGGTCAGAAATATCCCTCACATCAAGGAGTACACCAAAGTCAGCATCACCGGGCATACTCTCTGTCTGGAAGCAGAATGCCTCCTCAGTTTGGACATTATCCCCCGATAAATGCCTCCTCAGGCTCTACTGGAACGTATAACTCGCCACCACAAAGATACGATGTGAGCAGCAGCAGCACAGATGCCAAAATGAATAACTCACCCATTCAGTCTAATCCAAATTCGAATTCAAGTTCTAACAGCTGCGAGAACACGGGACAAAGTTACTCATCCTCTACTCATCCACCATATTCACCACAATCTCAGTCCCTTCACAAGCATGTGCCCCACTCCCAGCATGCGTCTCATCACAGCACCAGAGCAGGTTACGATCCTTCCCTCAAAACGCAGCATAATTTACACACCAAACCACCCCATTCCTCTATCCCCTCCAGTCCTGCTCTGCCTCCACATACCCCCCAAGACATTGCCAAATCTCCAATGCATTCCCAAAATCAAGCAGCTCACATCCAACAAAATTTCAGTCCCATATCTAACCCCTCCCCTGCTCCTTCTGCTGTACAGTCTCCGAGCTTCAGTTCGTCCTCCTCTCCTGTCATGGGGAATTTAGAGGGAAACAGTACAGCTACTCATATGCAGCCATCATGCCACCCCTCTGTTCCAAACAATCGCAGCAGTCAAAGCCATGGACGGCTTCTGCAGGCTGTACCTCAGCTGAGCCCAACTCCTAATTCTAACAGGAGTATCAGTAGTTGTGGAAGCAGTGTAGGAGCTAAAACATCTGGTTTTAACCAAAACACTGTCATTGGTCACTCTGTCATGAGTCAGAGCCGAATAGATCTAGGTCCTCGTGGGGGACTAGGGGAAGATAGCTCCCTTTACCATCATGACAAACTCTTACCGGATCCTGGTCTAAATAGCCTCAATGCTCTAACATCACAAGTGGAAAATTTGCCTAATACAGTGCAACACATGCTGCTAACAGACAGCGTGTTGTCCCAGAAGAAGAGCAGAGATACACATCATCTTCAGATCCAGCAGTCTGGCAACCAAAACAAATGTGGAAATTTGATCACAGCCAAGGTAGAGAGTTCTGAGATGGTGGAAACAAAACATGATCCAGAATTAGAACTGAAGAGAATTAGGCATGCAAGTGGAACTAGCAATGAGTCTGAGCCACTCAGCTACCGATCAGCACAAAGTCAGATTAATTCAGAAAGGAATCAGCATGGATTGGATATCCAGGTCAACACTGGAGTCATTTCAACAGCTTCAAAACAATCTGCCAGTGAGCCTTCAACACCAAATGCTCAGACAAAGACACCAGAAACTCTCACTTCCTTGTCCTCCTCACCACCATTGGTTCATCCTTCTGCTGAACCCAGCCTCAAACAACAGTTGTATCCCCCTCCCACACCGCCTCATACTCAATCAGGACGTCCAAACTGTGTGGCTGAAAGAGACCCTGATAATAAATATAATATTGGAATGAAGTGGCAAAAGATCAATATTATAAAAGATGAAGAAAGCGAAGTTGAAAGAGGAGTTACTCCTTGTCGTAGAGAAAATAGATCTGGGAATAGATTTGCCAACACTAATGAAATTCAGTCAGCCCCTCCCACTAAGTATGAAGCTGAGATAGATGGAAACAGGGGCAATGTACAGCAGCTTCAGATTTCACAGCAGCTTGAGAATCCAAGCAAAAATATAAATGTTTCGGAAAAACATAATGCTGGAGGTGTTAGGGTTATTGTCTCTACACGTTCTGAACTAAATACTGAATCAATTAAGCATACAGGAACCAAATCCCCACGTTGTAGTGTTTCTCATAACCCAACCAAACAGAGCTGTCCTGAGGAGCAACTTGATGCAAACATCTTAAGAGAGGCAAGAAGTCATAATGGAAAAGGGGAAATCTGCATAGAAACATATGGTTCAGGATATATTTCCCCTAAACAAGAATTTGTCCAAAGTATACCCTCAAATCATTCTCACTCTTCATATAAATATATAAATCCTGATGTTCCTTACAATGCCTGCATGAGTGCAAAGAACAAAGGAAAATTAGGACCAGGAAGTGGAATAGGCCCAGACAGATACCAAAGTTATCATCAGCTGAGGGCCAGCTATGGATCTATTGCTAGGAAGGAGATTGGTATTTTTGCTTTGGATGGGGGCAAGGCGATTATATCAAGAGGTCAGGATAGCAATTCCCCGTTTCAGCAATCATTTCCCACTCTTTTGCAGGAAGTCCTTCAAGGTCATCACTTAGATCGATGCTATGGACGTCCTGATCAGACATCTAGTGTTCACCATTCTCAAGGTACATCCCAGCACCGTTATCAAACGAGACTACCCTACAATATAATTGAAAATTTGAGTTCAATAGGCCCTCAACCAGTTATAGGTGGACCCAATGTCCATTTCAATCGAATAGCCTCTGGAAAACCACCAAATTCAAATCAAAATCAGGGACCTGATAATGAGATGATTCTAGACCCTCCTCATCCCTCTTGGGATTCTGAAGCACAAAGGCCCAACCTTATTCATGGTGTCTCCTTAGAAAAAGGCAAAAGCAGCATGTCTCCCAGCCAGTCCACCCACATGCAACAGCCTTCAAATCTCACAACAGGAGCCCCTCCAAAGCACATCAACTTGGCTGACTATTCTTTGCAACACCAAAAAACACTGAGATACAATACCTCTCCCTCTGCTGTGGAACAACTGCTTCTACAAGAAACTGAACCATTATCATGTAGTGTTGGTCCTTTGAGTCAGTCTCAATCTCAGACATCATCATCCTCAGGAAGACGTTCAGTCATCTGTGATGCATCCCCTTCTCGACGAACCACTGCAGAGAGAGAAAGAGGACACTCTGGACCTTCAGTCATTCAACAACCATTTTCATCTGGATCAACTGATCAAAAACGGTGCAAGGCAGAAATAGAAGGAAAGAAAGATCAGAGTAAGGATGACTCATCAAAGATTGATCCTGTTTGTCAGAATTCAGATGACTACTGCAGCACGCCACCCTGTATGGAGGCAAAAAAGTCCCTGCATCCCTTTGTAGATGTTGATTTTAACTTAGAAAGAACCAGCAGTGCCAAAGGCAACAATGAACCCACCAGCAACCTGCCATACCTTTCTCAAATGTCTTCTAATCCCTTCTCTTCACCACCAAGAGAGCAGTCATATTCCCAGGCCGTTGATGGTTTTCGAGCATATGGGTTTAGTGACACCATGGATGGGCCAAAAATGATGTCCCACACCAGAACTCACAATCCATTCCCCACTGCATCAGCATATTCTAAAAGCACCCCCTCAGCTAACAAGTTACAAGTATTTCCACCAAGTTTACCTCCTCAGGACAGACCAAACTGGACTCCTGGCAGACAAAGACAGAAAGATATGGACAGACAATTTCCCCAGAGACTGGCTGGTCAGAAGTGTAAATCACAATCTCCTAGTGATATTCTGCCTAGTCAGTATCACGCATCTCAACCGCACTCTCATCCCGGTTCACACTTTCACATGAAAATGTGGGATGCTTATCCTGAAAGAGAGGAAGCTGTACAACCACACCCTGCAGTCCCTCATGAGCATGTTGGTTCTCAACCAGTCCCAAATACAGCTCCTAAACATGGAGAAGGGAACATCTCAGATAGAAGTGCAGAACATCCTGTCAAATCTTTTCATACAGTGGCTCCAGCTGATGTTATCAGTAAGGCTGCCCAAGGGATTCAGCAGGGACAGAGCCAAGCCAAATCTGGATTACCATCTGAAACCAACCCTTTAATAATGAGAAGGAGAGTTAGATCATTTATTTCTCCTATTCCAGCGAAAAGGCAGCATCAGGATGTTCAAAGTCAAAGACCAGGATCAGCGTATCACTCCCCACTGTCCCAATCTGATTCTAGACTTGCAAGCAACAGTTGCTCTGGCAGTACTGATACTCAGCCAAAATTGGCATCCCCTAATTTACATCACCCCATATCCAGTGCTAATTCACCTCCACGGTGCAAAACAAATATTCTCCCACCAAGAAAAGGCCGTGGTCTAAAACTTGAGGCAATTGTGCAGAAAATTACTCCTAGTGTGAAAAAAGCCAACTTCAATAATAGTCATGTGGATTCGGATTACTCAGAAGTTTCTCATTACTCCTCTGACATAGCAGACCCTGAGAGTGGAACATTTTCAAATGTTCCTCAGGGAGAGGAGGGCTGTTTATTGTACCTTGATGAGTCTCGTCCTTTAAACGATCTTATGCCATACAGAGCCGTTGAAGATGCTTATCCATGTGACTCTCAATCTCTAAAACCAGCTGCAACTTCTATCAGTAGTGCACTCAGAGGTTTGCCAAAAGATTTTGACTTTGGATTAGGTTCTGCTGGCTCTACAGGATCTTTGGTGGGTGAAAATGATAAGGATGATTTTACCTTGTTAGGCCCCCTTCCACCCCCGCCTCCTTTACCTTGTCCTGTACAGGGATCCCCTCCTCCATCTTCATCTGCATTGTCAGACATACAGCAGTTCACAAACACATACCAACAGCTGGAAACCAGACGAAGTGAGCAGTCGGCTGCTAACCTACTGAGGCAGAAATTGCAAGAGACTGGCATGGGCTTTGATGATTACACAAGTGGGGATTACTATGATGCCAACACTGGCCATTGTCAGAGCCCTGGGCAACACCTCCTTTCTCAAGCTCCTCAGCACCAGATGACCAGGTTGGCAGGTTTAGAGACTAAACCATCAGAAGGCACTGTTCCCAAGGGTTATTTCCCATCGGGTAAGAAAAAAGGGCGCCCAGTTGGCAGTGTGAATAAGCAGAAACGTGCCCAAGCTCAAATTCAGAATTCAGCAGCCAGCATACCTGCAGCCCCTCTCAGCTCACCTATAGCTGACCCTGAGTCTGACCCAACCCCAAACACCGCAGATGAGGTGCCCCGAACACCAACACCACCTGACCAGAAACCCTGTCCATCTTTGGTCCCTCCTGCTCAAACTCAGTTGATGAAAGTGGATGTCGACAGTGAGGAGACCCAGCCAGAGATTGATGTGAAGCCTGCTAGACATAGACAGAGAAAGGTAAAAGAAGGCAATGGAACCTCTGGCTCAGTTGTCAAGCAGAGAAGGAAAAGGAGGGGAATGGCTTCTAAAGAGGATCTGGACACTCAAACTAGCAGTTGTGTAAACATGGGCCTGTGTGGAATGTTCTCTGATGTTAGGAATACTGTTTTTTCTCCTTACATTCATGTGGAGAAACAGATAGCTGAGATTGGAGCAGTCTGTTCAATAATCAATGCAGAAGATGAAAAATCTAAAGGCGGAGGCAAAGCATGTCATTATGGGGTTGATGCCCCCTTAAATACCTTAATGTCGTCTCAGTTAGTGAGAAGAGATAAGGAAAATGATAGAACAAAGGATGTGTCCGAGAATGTTGAATCTGTCTTACAGTCAGGAAAGACACTTCCTACATCTGGACATGTTCTGCCAGGGCCTGTGATATCAGAGACAGGACACAATGGTCATCTCTTATGCTGCCTTTGCCAAAAATGGGCCAATTACAAAAATCTTGGGGATCTCTATGGTCCCTTTTACTCTGCTGATTATGTAGCCAAGCTCCCTAAGAATCAACCTCAAATCCGACAAACTTTGTCTCACCATGGGGCGGCTACAGCAGGTTTCATTATGACATCCATTTCAACAGAATTAACTCCCCAAGATACAAGACTACATGACCCTCAAAATGTCAAATCGTCTACAGACAGCGATTGCACAGTAAGTCAGGCAACAAACCCAACATCCCCAGCAACCACCATTGGCACTGCCTCCCCCAGTGTGGCTGAGGAAATGCCTTTACAGAATACTAAGACCAGCAGCTCTACCTCAAAGGAGACAGCTCACTCTTGGGATCCAGCAGTAGAACTGTTAAGTGGAATGGGAGCATCAGAAGTGCGAGAACTGGATTGTGAAGTCGTACTGAAACAGCTGCAGTTAGAGGACTCGCAGCAAAGGCCCCAGCACAGAAAACTGACATCCCATCCTCGCTTCAAAAGGAGACATAAATCCAGTGAAGATTTACCTCGAACTATCCCTATCAACAGCAAAGCCTCTCTGCCCTTCCAGCCTCCCCCACCCAGCCTGGATTCCCTGGGGCCCATGGCACAACTAGCTCAGCTCCCACTAGTGCCCCTGGACCCAGAGGAGCTGTGGGTACATGAGGGCTGCATCGTGTGGACCAGTGGGGTGTACCTTGTCAATGGGAGACTGCATGGACTTCAGGAGGCACTAGATGGTGCTAGAGATACAGTAAGTGGAAAAATCATCAGCTTGTATTACAAAACAAGTTTTATTATGTGACAAGATCAAATTTGTGTTGGTGTTATGTTTGGGATATTTACTGCTTTCCTTTTTGACTGTGTCATTGCATTCTTAGAGCTGCTCTCATTGTGAGATGGTGGGCTCAACACTTGGCTGCTACAGTAAAGGCTGCACACTGAGGTACCATTACCTCTGTGCCATAGAGGCAGGTGAGAGATGAAATCACCACGGTCTGCACTTGTTTTATAAATACAAATGTATGTATTTGTGACTAGAACAGACACTTGGAAGCGCTAAATCTATTCATTTTTTTCTGTTATCCTTAAAGATTGCTCTTTAAATGAAGACAACTTTTCTCTGAGGTGTCCAAAGCACAAGGTAAGCGATCAAAACTGCACATTTAACTATGGGAACGTTATGAAGAACCCAAGATAGATGCTAGGAAGACATGTTTGTTTTTATTTTTTCATGAAGAGAGAGGCAGTACCACTTGAATATCTTGATAAAGTTGATTTCAGGGTTCTGATCCCAGTTGGTGGTAGTCTGTACAGAAAATGAACAAAACCATGGAAGTTGCCTTAAAGAAACTTGAACTGTATTTTGGTGATGAATGTGTATATATAGACATTGTTTAAGAAGCTTCACACTGAGTCTTGTCATGTATTAGTTCACTATTTACCATGATAGCTTCATATATTTTCTCTGTGAGCTTTCAATGCTCTTTTTGCTATTGGTTTAATGTCAGTACTGTGTGTGCTCATGTTTGTGTGCTCTCTGTTTCCACAGAGCAATAGAGTTGCCAAGCCTGGAACTACATATCTGGAGCAGTCAGAGAGAGGGTGAACACACACAAAACAAATCACACACAGATCAGACGTGAGTAGACTAATAGCTGATTTGTGACTGATGAAATTTGTTGTTGCTGTATGATGTTTCTGGTGGGGTCTGTTTTGCTGTACCTGTAACTGAACCTATGCTGTACTTGTCTCAGGTTCTCCATCAGAGAGACTACGCCTGACTGTGTGACTTTCAGCTGAACCGGAACACCATCGTCATGCTTACGGATGGAGTTACCATGGTTACAGATGGATACATTTTGGAATGTAAAGCTAAAAGACTTCTTCTAAACAACACTAATAACTGTGAGAAAACTGGTATCACAGAAAACATGTTTTTCATTTATCTTCTGTTCTGTGGTGGGATCAATCAACAGCAACACAAAACAAGCCATCAAAGCTGTAGATGGACAGAACGGACCTTCCTCCAAGACGAAGAAATGCTAACTGCCTTTGGAAACATGAATTCAGTTTGCAGAAATGTTGCAGTCTTTGACTTTGAGTCCATTGTTGTTATTTTGTCTTTGTTAGTTTATTCTTTTAAAAACAGTGTTCTGGAGCGCTTTGGGAACAAAAGACCTGAATGAGAAGAGGGGACCATGTGGAAAGAAAAGGGGACAGGCTGTGTATTTACACCTTTTATATTTAGTATTTTATAACTCATATTATCATTATTTTAAACATTGCTATTGTTTTAATCAGTATTTTACCCTCAGATTTAGAGAGAATTCTGAATCTTTATATCATTATGAGACCGACTAAAGGACGGGGACCAGAATGTTATTCCATTATGACATCATTGAACATTCTCAGTGACATCACGTGGAATGTTGAGGTCCAGTTGCCACAGAGACATTGTTGTCATGGAGACCGCACATATATTGCCTTTGACGTGTGCTTGTGTGTGTGTGAGAGAGAGAGAAAGTTTAGCTGTGTGTTTGCTTGTGTCTGTTTTTTCTCCTTTGATAAGTGTTCTTACTTTTCTCCTCTAAGGATTTTGTGCTACAGATGAGATACAGGAGAAGCAAATGGACCTGACATTATTTTTCAAAGGAAGAAAAACTTGCAGATGAACTCTGTAGGATGGAAGGTATTAGGAGCTGCACTCCGTCTTAACTGGACTCCTGAGTTTTGGGATTTACCGGATGCTGAATACTTGAAATGCTTTTGAAGGGGAGGGGGGGAGGGGTCCATCTGTCAATTCATTTTGATAGGTGAGGGAGATAAACATTCCTCCATTTCAAGGAAAAAAGTAGGCATGAGTGCAAAACTCCATCTTCAGAACAATCACTGTCATTTTTTTATTCTTTTAAAAATAAAACCACAAAGATGACCATATGAAAACATGTTGATCTAGAAACTGTCAAAATGCTTCTGACTCATGAATACAGTTATACAATGAAAAGGATTTGTACTGCATTATGTATTATAAATATTGTGCATAGCATGCACATTTTCTTTATAGAGTACTTGGATAATTTATTAAATTTGCCAAAATGGTAGTATACGACAGCACATTGGGTTAGATACTGTATCCCATAATGCAATACGGTGGACCTTGCGCGTGATTTATTTATTGAAATCTGGAGATTAGGTGTTTACACAAGATTAGATTGCAAAATTGCAATACAACTATTTTTATTTCTGAGTGTGGTTCACTTGCGTGTAGTAAGGTTACATGGCAATAATATGACAAGCATGGATACAGGGGATCAAGGTTTGGCTGGTTAGCGTGGGCTGTTAGCTGTAACAACTCCATTGTGTTGACAAAAAGCCTATTTCTCCATTGATGGCCATTCAAAAGTAGGCGTGTATACTAACCAATTATTTTTTACAAGAAACGTCTAAATTGCATCAATCATGTAGTAGCTGATCATTCTCCTAACTCTCAGTGGCGGAGCTAGGGGGTGGCCAAGGGACCCCACTCGCAATTGCCACTATTGAGCACAAGACTTAATGTTTACTGCCCGAAAATTTCTGTGCCACCACAGACTTATCGCTGGCCCCTGCCCGTCCACCCCTGTGAAACACTCCTGGCTCAGTTTGGTCCAAACTGTGTAATGGACATGAATATTTTTCCCTGTCTGCTGTCTTCGACATCACAGCTCGGGATAGTTGCTCATGAAGGTTTGGTACTGTGCATGTTCTTGTGGTGCTTTTGTGATGTCACTTCCCTGCGGCTCCAGAATAATTAGTCACAGGACATTTCATGAGCAAAGATGGCAGCGTGCAGTTTGTACTCCAGGTTTACAGCATAATAGAATAGAAAGTATAATCATTTTTGAAATTTTTGTTTCGTCATGCATTTTTCTTTCACATACTATTTAGTAAATTATTTGGCAGTATTCAGTGTAAAATGCACTATATGGCTAGGGTCAGCATACTGTAGGCTAGGGTCAGTATACTGTAGGCTAGTGTCAGTATATTGTATGGCTAGGGTCAGCATACTGTAGGCTAGGGTCAGTATACTGTATGCTAGGGTCAGTATACTGTAGGCTAGGGTCAGTATATTGTATGGCTAGGGTCAGCATACTGTAGGCTAGGGTCAGTATACTGTATGGCTAGGGTCAGTATAATGTAGGCTAGGGTCAGTATATTGAATGGCTAGGGTCAGTATACTGTAGGCTAGGGTCAGTATACTGTAGGCTAGGGTCTGTATACTGTATGGCTAGGGTCAGTATACTGTATGGCTAGGGTCAGTAAACTGTAGGCTATGGTCAGTATATTGTAGGCTAGGGTCAGTAAACTGTAGGCTAGGGTCAGTATACTGTAGGCTAGGGTCAGTAAACTGTAGGCTAGGGTCAGTATATTGTAGGCTAGGGTCAGTAAACTGTAGGCTAGGGTCAGTATACTGTAGGCTAGGGTCAGTATACTGTAGGCTAGGGTCAGTATACTATATTGCTAGTGTCAGTATACTGTTGGCTAGGGTCAGTCAAGTCAAGTCAAGTGGTTTTTATTGTCGTTTCAACCATATACAGTTAGTACAGTACACAGCAAAACGAGACAACGTTCCTCCAGGACCATGGTGCTACATAAAAACAACAAAGGACCAACATAGGACCACATGAGACTACACAACGAAATAAAATACCTATATAAACTACCTATATATACCTATATAAAGTGCACGTGCAAACATGTGCAAAAAGTACAGGACAGTACAACAAATTTCTGACAATGAACAGGACAATAGACAGTGCAGCGCCGACCAGTACTCAGTAGTGCAAAAAGATGACAGTTTCTAAAAATGTAAACATAAACATAACATACTATGAGATAATGTTCTATGCACATAGCAGTTATTGAGGTAGCAGACAGTTATAAAGTGACAGTAATTAAAGTGCAACTCAGGACAAGTGTGTGTCAAACCAGACTCTGAGTATTAAGGAGTCTGATGGCTTGGGGGAAGAAGCTGTTACACAGTCTGGCCGTGAGGGCCCGAATGCTTCGGTACCTCTTGCCAGACGGCAGGAGGGTAAAGAGTTTGTGTGAGGGGTGTGTGGGGTCGTCCACAATGCTGGTTGCTTGCTATGGATACAGTGTTTTTTGTAAATGTCTTTGATGGAGGGAAGAGAGACCCCAATGATCTTCTCAGCTGTCCTCACTATCCTCTGCAGGGCTTTGCGGTCCGAAACGGTGCAAGTCCCAAACCAGGCAGTGATGCAGCTGCTCAGGATGCTCTCAATAGTCCCTCTATAGAATGTAGTGAGGATGGGGGTTGGGAGATGTGCTTTCCTCAGCCTTCGAAGAAAGTAGAGACGCTGCTGGGCTTTCTTGGTGATAGAGCTGGTGTTGAGGGACCAGGTGAGTCTCTCCGCCAAGTGAACACCAAGGAATTTGGTGCTCTTGACGATCTCCACAGAGGAGCCGTCGATGTTCAGCGGAGTGTGTTCACCTTGTGCTCTCCTAAAGTCAACAACCATCTCTTTTGTTTTGTCGACATTCAGGGACAGGTTGTTGGCTCTAAACCAGTTCGTCAGCCACTGCACCTCCTCTCTGTATGCTGACTCGTTGTTCTTGCTGATGAGACCCACCACGGTCGTGTCATCGGCGAACTTGATGATGTGATTCGAGCTGTGCATTGCTGCACAGTCGTGAGTCAGCAGAGTGAACAGCAGTGGACTGAGCACACAGCCCTGGGGGCCCCAGTGCTCAGTGTGGTGGTGGTGGAGATGCTGTTCCCGATCCGGACTGACTGAGGTCTCCCAGTCAGGAAGTCCAGGATCCAGTTGCAGAGGGAGGTGTCCAGGCCCAGCAGGTTCAGCTTTCCAATCAGGTGCTGGGGAATGATTGTGTTGAATGCTGAGCTGAAATCTATGAACAGCATTCGAACGTATGAGTCCTTATTGTCTAGGTGGGTGAGGGCCAGATGGAGAGTTGTGGTGATGGCATCGTCCGCTGAACGGTTTGAACGATACGCAAACTGCAGTGGGTCTAGTGAGGGGGCAGCTGGGTCTTAATCTGCCTCATGACGAGCCTCTCGAAGCACTTCATGATGATGGGTGTAAGTGCGACGGGACGGTAGTCGTTGAGGCAGGACACTGAAGACTTCTTTGGCATGGGGATGATGGTGGTGGCCTTGAAGCACGTTGGAACGACGGCGCTGCTCAGAGAGATGTTGAAGATGTCGGTAAGAACATCTGCTAGCTGGTCTGCACATCCTCTGAGCACTCTGCCAGGAATGTTGTCTGGTCCAGCAGCCTTCCGTGGGTTGACTCTACGTAGAGTTTTCCTCACATCTGCCGTGGTAAGACAGAGCACCTGGTCGTTAGGAGGAGGGGTGGACTTCCTCGCCATCACGTCGTTCTGCACTTCAAACCGAGCGTAGAAGTCGTTCAGCGCATCTGGAAGGGAGGCATCTTTGTCACAGGCAACTGATGTTGTCCTGTAGTTGGTGATGGCCTGGATGCCCTGCCACATGTGCCGCGTGTCACCGCTGTCCTGGAAGTGACTGTGGATTCTCTGGGCGTGTGCGCGCTTTGCCTCTCTGATTGCCCGTGACAGTTTGGCCCTAGCTGTTCTTAGGGCTGCCTTATCGCCTGCTCTGAAGGCGGAGTCTCGGGACCTCAGCAGCGTGCGCACCTCCGCAGTCATCCACGGCTTCTGGTTGGAGCGTGTGGTGATGGTCTTGGAGAAAGTGACATCATCAATGCACTTGCTGATGTAGCTGGTCACTGATGCTGTGTATTCCTCCAAGTTGGTAGAATCGCCATATGTTGCAGCCTCCCTGAACATGTGCCAGTCAGTACACTCAAAACAGTCCTGAAGAGCAGAGATGGCTCCTGCTAGCCAGGTTTTCACCTGCTTCTGAAGCGGTTTTGTGCGTCTGACGAGCAGTCTGTATGCTGGAATTAACATAACAGAGATGTGGTCTGAGTAGCCGAGGTGGGGGCGGGGCTCCACCCGGTACGCGCCTGGGATGTTTGTGTAAACAAGATCAAGCGCGTTCGCCCCTCTCGTTGCAAAGTCCACATACTGGTGGAATTTAGGGAGCACTGTCTTGAGATTTGCATGGTTGAAATC
Organism: Xyrauchen texanus; assembly: GCF_025860055.1. NCBI lineage: Eukaryota > Metazoa > Chordata > Actinopteri > Cypriniformes > Catostomidae > Xyrauchen > Xyrauchen texanus. The sequence continues at coordinate 50,384,204 of NC_068283.1, forward strand.
TCCGGTGACAATAAACAGTCCGTCGGGGTGAGCGTTCTGCAGTTCGCTCATAGCCCCATACAGTTCACAGAGCGCTTCCTTAGCGTTAGCGCTGGGGGGAATGTAAACTCCGGTTATGCAAACAGTGGTGAATTCCCGTGGTAGATAAAAAGGTCTGCATCTAACAGTCACAAGCTCCAACAGCGATGAACAGTAACTAGAGACTAGCATAGAGTTCTTGCACCATTCGTGTTGATGTAAACACACAAGCCACCACCGCGAGTCTTACCGCGAGAGAGCTGTATTTCTGTCGGCACGAAACGAGGCGAGCCCGTCTAGCTGAATGGCGGCATCCGGAACTCTGTCGCTGAGCCACGTCTCCGTGAAAACAAAGACGCAGCAGTCTCTAAACTCACGCTGCGTAGCCTGCTGGAGTCGGATATAGTCCAGTTTATTGTCCAGGGAGCAAACATTTGAGAGCAGGATAGACGGGAGAGCCGGCCGGCTAGGGTTTGTTTTTAGCCTAGCATGGACCCCGCCCTCTTTCGCGCTTCCGCTTTCTCGCACACCGCTTACGACGTCCTCTCCTCGGCCACCGGCATCAGGCGACGCCGAGGGCTGGAGGCCTGGTCTCCGCAGCAAGCCGAGTACGCGTAGCGCCTCCTGCAGGTCATCATGCAGCTTGGTTTTTGCATGAGTCTTATATTTGAGTAGTGTCTGGCGATGGTAGACACGAACACTGGTTGCTCCGATGTCCATGTGTTGCAAAAGTCGGGCTTTTTTAACAAAAATAGCACCATTGTGGATCCGGAGTGGCCGCTGCGTGCTACCGCGCCGCCATCTTGGATCACTGAAGATATACTGTATACTGTAGGCTAGGGTATACAGTATACTGTAGGCTAGGGTCAGTATACTGTATGGCTAGGGTCAGTATATTGTATGGCTAGGGTCAGTATATTGTATGGCTAGGGTCAGTATACTGTAGGCTAGGGTCAGCATACTGTAGGCTAGGGTCAGTATACTGTAGGCTAGGGTCAGTATACTGTATGGCTAGGGTCAGTATACTGTAGGCTAGGGTCAGTATATTGTATGGCTAGGGTCAGTATACTGTAGGCTAGGGTCAGTATACTGTATGGCTAGGGTCAGTATACTGTAGGCTAGGGTCAGTATACTGTAGGCTAGGGTCAGTATATTGTATGGCTAGGGTCAGTATACTGTAGGCTAGGGTCAGTATACTGTATGGCTAGGGTCAGTATACTGTAGGCTAGTGTCTGTATACTGTAGGCTAGGGTCAGTATACTATATTGCTAGGGTCAGTATACTGTTGGCTAGGGTCAGTATATTGTATGGCTAGGGTCAGTATATTGTATGGCTAGGGTCAGTATACTGTAGGCTAGGGTCAGTATATTGTATGCTAGGGTCAGTAAACTGTAGGCTAGGGTCAGTATACTGTAGGCTAGGGTCAGTATACTGTAAGGCTAGGGTCAGTATACTATATTGCTAGTGTCTGTATACTGTAGGCTATGGTCAGTATACTGTAGGCTAGGGTCAGTATACTATATGGCTAGGGTCAGTATATTGTAGGCTAGGGTCAGTAAACTGTAGGCTAGGGTCAGTATACTGTAGGCTAGGGTCAGTATACTGTAAGGCTAGGGTCAGTATACTATATTGCTAGTGTCAGTATACTATTGGCTAGGGTCAGTATACTGTAGGCTAGGGTCAGTATACTGTATGGCTAGGGTCAGTATATTGTATGGCTAGGGTCAGTATACTGTAGGCTAGGGTCAGCATACTGTAGGCTAGGGTCAGTATACTATATGGCTAGTGTCAGTATACTGTAGGCTAGGGTCAGTATACTGTATGGCTAGGGTCAGTATACTGTAGGCTAGGGACAGTATATTGTATGGCTAGGGTCAGTATATTGTATGGCTAGGGTCAGTATACTGTAGGCTTGGGTCAGTATACTGTAGGCTAGGGTCAGTATACTGTATGGCTAGGGTCAGTATATTGTAGGCTAGGGTCAGTAAACTGTAGGCTAGGGTCAGTATACTGTAGGCTAGGGTCAGTATACTGTAAGGCTAGGGTCAGTATACTATATTGCTAGTGTCAGTATACTATTGGCTAGGGTCAGTATACTGTAGGCTAGGGTCAGTATACTGTATGGCTAGGGTCAGTATATTGTATGGCTAGGGTCAGTATACTGTAGGCTAGGGTCAGCATACTGTAGGCTAGGGTCAGTATACTATATGGCTAGTGTCAGTATACTGTAGGCTAGGGTCAGTATACTGTAGGCTAGGGACAGTATATTGTATGGCTAGGGTCAGTATATTGTATGGCTAGGGTCAGTATACTGTAGGCTTGGGTCAGTATACTGTAGGCTAGGGTCAGTATACTGTATGGCTAGGGTCAGTATACTGTAGGCTAGGGTCAGTATACTGTTGGCAAGGGTCAGTATACTGTAGGCTAGGGTCAGTATACTGTTGGCAAGGGTCAGTATACTATATGGCTAGTGTCAGTATACTGTATGGCTTGGGTCAGTATACTGTAGGCTTGGGTCAGTATACTGTAGGCTTGGGTCAGTATACTGTAGGCTAGGGTCAGTATACTGTATGGCTAGGGTCAGTATACTGTAGGCTAGGGTCAGTATACTGTTGGCAAGGGTCAGTATACTGTATGGATAGGGTCCTAGACAGCAGTCTTTGTCTTTAGGATGAGCCTCAGTGTTTCCCTCTGTGTGTGTGTGTGCTCCCTCTGCTTTACACTGCTGTTGCTCTTTCATCCTCATTCTGACCAGCCATGAACTGTCTGGGGTTGGGCACTTGTATATGGCTGGACAGCCTTAGAATACATTCATTTAAATGGTTATTTCACCCAAAAATGTATTTGTTTACATGCACCCACACAATGCGATTAAACTGTTGCTCATGTTAACAGAATACTGCGATTTATTTAATTGCGTGATGTCTCGTTTGCCAGTGAATCGTTCCTTTGATCCCGTTTACAGCTGTATTGAGATGTCTCGGGTGATCCGATCACATGTGGTCAGGTGAGGCACATCCCTGATTATCTCCTGTGACCTCTCGTGATCGGACTGGGAGGGACTCTGTTACGTGACGACATACAGAAATGACAAAGAAAGCACACTGTTTCTCCCAGATGCAGCTGACATTTACTGTAAGCACAAAAGCAACATTTCGAGCAGAGTTGCCCGTTATTTTTGAATTACCTGTATTATCTGAGCTGCATGTTGATATCAGACACACTGAAGAAGATCCGGGATGTTCTCGCATTTGTGTGTTTTACGGTTATTTCTTTTATAGCCGCTTGTAACTGCAATGTTTAAAGTCTTGTTTTAGTGCAGCGGTTGATTGACAAGTGAGGGGTGGCGCTTCACTGCTGCATTCAGGATGGATTTGCGTTTACACCTCAAATGCGATGGGGTCACGTGTTTTTTGTGATCGTTCACAAAACCATTCGACCCTGTTTAGACCTGTATTTAGCACTGGCCACATGTGATCTTAATACCAGGTGCAAACAGGGTTTTACAAAGTCATTTTTATTTGTGTTGCACTTTTCACAACACACTTCGTTTCAAAGCAGCTTTACTGAAAATGAAGCTGTAATTTCTTGAAGTCATCATTGTGTGATTGATTTTTGATGTATTCCATTATAAGAGTGTAGTCCATCTTTTGACCGAGGTGAAGCGGGCAGAGGTCAGTGAGGGGCATCACAGTCCGGCTGGAAGCTTGTGGTGGTTCATTTTTGTTGATGTCCATCCTAATGATGTCTAGTCAGTAATTCTTACTAAGACATTGAAATTTATAGGTCAAAAAGGGACCCTGACTATAGCTGTAATAAAGCAGCTGAAATCGAATGTGATCACAAACTGTAAAAAATCTGTTCAAATCTGTATTAATGCATCAATGACTAGGAAACAATGGAGAAATGAATTTGACCTGTAATATTTTCTCTCTTTAGTCATTATTGTCATGATGGAGGAAATGAACTGGGCTTTCCTGTCATTCACAGACGCAATATCAGATGAAGCATGTATACCTGTGTATTCCCGAGACTGCGGCTGGTGTTTTTTTGTTAATTTAGCTGAAATATTGAATTATTTTGGGGGTTTTAGGTCTTTTTGTGCCCTGTACCTTTGTTTTGTTACTTGTCTGCAGGTTAATTCTTTAGACTCCTTTTATTTATTTAATTTTTTCCTCACCTACCTCTTATCCTATCCCTTCCAACAAACATACACACTGGCTCTGGAATAAGTCCTTATCCAAATAATCCTCTTTTTACATACCTTCTTAGCTAATGAAATCTTCACATAGCTGATTTGGGAAACATCTTTTTACATAGCTTGGACTTAAATAAGGGAGTTTGTTTTGGTATTTAGTAGGGCTGTCGATTTAACGCGTTAATTCAGTGCGATTCATTTTACAAAAAATAACACGTTAAAACATTTACGCAATTAATGGCATGCCCACAGACTGTAATGAAGATTCCCGAGAAATGCTTGTAGTACCCCCTGTTTACTCCAGAGGGCAGTAAGTGAAACTTCAGCTGTTTAGGGATCTCAAGATGTGTTTAAAGATTGAGTATTAAACTATATTTAACTTCACTCAGTGACCTAAACATTTTATGTTTATGTCTCAACGCATCCGAGACGCTACACAAGCATGTCTGACGCAGGTGTACATTGACAGTCCTCATAATAAATCTCCAACTGATTGAGAAATTCACTTGTGTAATGGATTACTGTGAACTGTGTGTCAATGATTGATTTATGATCAATAATATGGTAGTAAACAATACATTGTATTCTAAAGACACTTTTTGTCTTATTAATGATGAACTCTTCTCCTACAGGAATGTAATGCATTTTAATTATCTGAATATATATAGATAACTATGTATAATTATATATTGATATAAATATGTATAATTATATTGAATTATTGTTATATGAGAGGCTTTCTCAGCAAATATTTGTATATGTGATTAACCGCAATTAATTAATCGGGACACCATGTGATTAATTTGATGAAAAATTGTAATCGATTGACAGCCCTAGTTTTTAACTAATAGCGTATTGTTTTTAGATTAAGAAACCAGTCTAGATTTGCTGTTTGGTAGTTTTAGCTTTATTTGTCATTTAGCTACATTAAGCTATCAGTTGAGGAGTGGATGGGTCAGAGGTTACAAGCCAAGATGAGTGTCCCCGTCCACAATCGGTGTGCGGTGTAGGCAGAAGAGAACAATAGTCATAGGCAGATAGATACATTAGAAATTAACCACCAGGACTGACCAAACAATAATTGAAACTCTTGCAATCTGTGCACCATTTGTAGATTTTAGAAAAATGCATGGCCAGAAAAGTGCAAAAACACTTGACATTTATTAAACCGGCTGCAGCGGACAACTACATTAGTTCTAATGACTGCCCAAAACTCCCACTAAGGCAGGACCCAAAGCCCCAGAGAACCAGAGGTGCTCTGAAAATGGGAACCTGCCCAGTGAGGGGAGCTTTTATTCTTTCCCCTTCTATGGTGCAGGTGCATCGAGGTGCAACTGGATTCTCCTACCCCCTCTATGGTGGAAAATACATAGCCTGGGGCACAGCTGGGTGATAAAAGGCAACCTATTCCCAATGAACACGGCTCTCCCAATTTGAATAAACCTCAGTTGTGTACCAGAAAAGGTGCAGAACACGGTGGAAGAGAACAGATTGAGGTTATTTTAGCAGATGATGAATTACAACAATCCATATTAGAGCAGAATTTTGAGACAACAGTAGACCAGACCTTGACTGCTTCAACCCCACATTCTCTCCAACACCCCATCCCCTTAGTTTGTACAAAAATCTATAAACTCAATTGACATTTTGTGGATTAATTTATAAGTCCATCAATAACGCAGGAGTCTATAACAGATAGGGGTGAGATATTTGAGGTTGGAGTGGCAGAGGGGGAGAACATGCCACTAAATAGGGCTTTGAGCATGTTGGATCAACCTGCCACTGTTGTACAGAACTCAACAGCTCCAACACATATGCCCTGATCCGTCCGTGATGGTACTGCCCAGTCCACCCCAGCCCCACTTACCAGAGGGTCAACAGGGATTGTCCTCCTCCGGGTTCCCCAAGACAAGTGCGTGTCCTGATGCTGCGATACCGCCTGCCTGATGCTAGCAGTGAGAGCAGCACATGACTCGGGTGGCTGGAGTTTCTGATGATCCTCCGAGCTTTTTTTCACACACTGTCTGTTATAGATGTCCTGGAGAGAGGGAAGCTCACCTCCGATGATGTTTCTGGCAGTTCCCACCACCCTTTGCAGGGCTTTGCAGTTGTGGGCGGTGCTATTGCCGTACCAGGTGGTGATGCATCCAGTCAGGACTCTCTTCTTCAAAATGGCCTCAGTGTGGACGGACCATGTGAGTTCCTCAATAATGTGGACACCGAGGTACTTGAAGCTGCTGATTCTCTCCACCGGTGCTCCATTAATGGTGATGGGACTGTGTTCTCTGTCTTTCCTCCTGAAGTCCATCACAAGCTCCTTGGTCTTACTGACGTTGAGGGAGAGGTTGTGCTCCTGACACCAGCGTGTCAGAGTGTGCACCTCCTCTCTGTAGACTCTTTCATCATTGTCAGTGATCAGACCTACCACCGTCGTATCGTCAGCAAACTTAATGATGGCATTGGAGCTATGTGTTGCCACACAGTCATGTGTGTATAGTGAATACAGGAGTGGGCTGAGAACACAGCCTTGCGGGGCTCCAGTGTTGAGGGTCAATGATGAGGTGTTGCTGCCCATTCTAACCACCTGACGTCTGCCTGACAGGAAGTCCAGGATCCAGCAGCACAGCGAGCTGTTTTAGCCCAAAGCCCGGAGTTTCTCATCAAGCTTGGAGGGCACTATGGTGTTGAATGCTGAGCTATAGTCTACAAACAGCATTCTCACATATGTGTTCCTTTTTTCCAGATGGGAGAGAGCAGTGTGTAGTGTACATGCAATGGCATCATCAGTGGAGCGGTTGTTGTGGTAGGCAAACTGCAGTGGGTCCATAGAGGTTGGCAGCACAGAGCAGATGTGATCTCTGATTAGCCTCTCAAAACATTTGCTGATGATGGGGGTCAGAGCAACAGGACACCAGTCATTTAGGCAAGTGATTTTGGCTTGCTTCGGTACAGGCACAATGGTTGACGTTTTGAAGCATGTGGGGACTACAGACAGGGAGAGGGACAGATTGAAAATGTCCGTAAAAACACCAGCCAGTTGGTTCGCGCATGCTCTGATGACGTGCACGCATCTTTACGGATGTTCACCCGTCAGAAGGATCGGTTTACATCTGCAACAGAGACGGAGAGTGAACCATCCTCTGTAGCATCTGCCGCGATAGCTCTCTCCGTGAGGGAGGTGTTATTGTCCTCGAAATGTGCATAAAATGTATTAAGCTCATCCGGGAGAGAGGCAGCGGTGTTCACGGCGGAGTTTTTATTCCCTTTGTAGTCCGTGATGATGTTTATTCCCTGCCACATACTTCTAGAGTCAGTTAAAAGTTTAATAAATGAATAGTTCCTAGAATATCAAAATCCACAAAAGGAGGAAGATCCTTTTCATATTTGGCTCCTAAACTATGGAATAGTCTCCCAAACACTGTTCGAGATGCAGACACACTCTCTCAGTTTAAGTCTAGACTAAAGACTCCTCTATTTAGCCAGACATACACCTAATTTATCCTCCAACCTACAATTAGGCTGCTTTAGTTGGGTCTGCCGGAACCAGGAACCAGAAACATTGATCATGATTTATAACTCTGCAATAAATTTAATGGCATCTATGCTTACATCTCTTTATTTGTTGCCCTGTCTCAACCTCGGGACTCCTATCCTGAGGTCACCAGAACCGGCTGATCCAGCACCATTCCTGCTTCATGTTGGACTCCACCGCTACATGTCGCTGAATGATGATGACTAAATGCAGCCGGTGCCAACCATACATCACTTGGAGCGCAAGACTTCAGAGGATGAACTGATGCCAACTCCAACCTGCATCACCTCGGTCTATTGATGGACTACGATCTTGAAATGGAATATATAGACTAACTATTGCCAACAAAAGCCTTCATCAGCCAATTAACAAGGACAATTGCATCTATGTGAACTTCTGCAGTTAATCCAGGATGGACTTCAAAGACATTAATCATTAATCTTACAGTTCAAACACAATCGATGTTTAAACACTGACCCTTAACACTTACTTAGTTTAATCATTTTAAACTATGATTTTAACTATACATAAGTAATATTTACATTATATTCATGATGTTAGCCCGAGGGGAACTGACCCCCACAGTGAGTCTGGTTTAGGGTAAGGGTGGGGTTAGTTGGAGGGGAACTGGCCCCCACAGTGAGTCTGGTTTAGGGTAAGGGTGGGGTTAGTCTGAGGGGAACTGGCCCCCACAGTGAGTCTGGTTTAGGGTTAGGGTGGGGTTAGTCAGAGGGGAACTGGCCTCCACAGTGAGTCTGGTTTAGGGTTAGGGTGGGGTTAGTCAGAGGGGAACTGGCCCCCACAGTGAGTCTGGTTTAGGGTTAGGGTGGGGTTGGTCAGAGGGGAACTGGCCCCCACAGTGAGTCTGGTTTAGAGTTAGGGTGGGGTTAGTCAGAGGGGAACTGGCCCCCACAGTGAGTCTGGTTTAGGGTTAGGGTGGGGTTAGTCAGAGGGGAACTGGCCCCCACAGTGAGTCTGGTTTAGGGTTAGGGTGGGGTTAGTCAGAGGGGAACTGGCCCCCACAGTGAGTCTGGTTTAGGGTAAGGGTGGGGTTAGTTGGAGGGGAACTGGCCCCCACAGTGAGTCTGGTTTAGGGTTAGGGTGGGGTTAGTCAGAGGGGAACTTTTTCTCCATTAATCTACATCTTATGGAGTTTTGTGTTCCTTGCCACAGTCGCCTTCATCTGCTCACTGGGGTTATTAATACAATTATTATTTAATTACTTATTTTTAAACACGATTTACAGTCATATTTTATCTAATTACACAATGATGACTCTAAGACATTGTAGACATTACAGTTTTATCGTCTGTTAATGCTGATCTTCTGTAAAGCTGCTTTTAAAGATAATATGCTGCTTTTAAATAAAAATGACTTGACTGTGTGTGTGTGTGTGTGTGTGTGTGTGGTTTATGAGTTGATTGAAGATCGTTGTGTCAGTGGAGTTTGTGTCACTGAGCTGAAACAGATTGATGGATTAGAGCACAGGTTAATCCAGTGTGTGTGAGACTCAACGGTGTTGCAGGATGTTAATGAATAACTGTGAAGAGTGATATTTTATACTTTCATCTATATATTAAGGGAAGGTTATCCATCAGCTCTCTATTCCTGGTACATTGATCCTTCTTTCTTGATTGACAACATGTCTTTTCTGTCGTACCTGCGCTCTCCTCGTTTGTCCTTTGTCCAGACGTTGCTGTCGCTGCTGTTGTCGTTGGTCTCGTTGTCATCATCGCATTGGTGTGTCGGCCAGCAAAAGATGCCAAAGCCACTGTGTTCCCCGGCTCGTCGGTTGCGGTGCACTCCTGTGCCAGGCATGACGGACGGCTCCACACAGTTCTCCTGGGAAACGGGAGATGATCGCTTCATATTCCCCACGTTCCATGCGGGACTCTGGACGACCTGTGCGGAGAACATATACACCGATGCCTGGGGTGAGAGGTCACAGGGTCAGCAAGAGCAGTAATGTGTCTTGTTTTATTTCTCTTTACAGTCACATTCAACAACTGTTGGCATCTTTGATATGAAAACTCTTCGTTCACTTTTTCATGGCCATCATACTAAAGCACAGAATTGAGATCCTTGATGTTCCACTGCAGTCATGTTTTTCTCACTTCATGATGTTTGTGGTCTGTGTGATGTCATTGTCTTGTTCAAGTTCTTCAATCAGGCAGGTTTATGGGTTAAAATGAATATATGATGACTTTGGTGGTTGTAGAAGTGTTGTTTCATGTGTTGTTTCATAACGTGCACTGAGGTTTGACAGTCTGCAGATCTTCAGAAGGACGTTATCAGGAACATATAAATCTAAAGAATTGACAATAAAATACATTTCCTTCTAGTTGTTTTCTCGCAGTGCCATATGGCTTTATAGTTTCTGTAAAAACTCAAATAAATTATTATTACGACTGATCGGGGCGTGTGTGTGTGTGTGAGAGAGAGAGAGAGATTTTATCTTAAGAGGATTATTTGAGATGTAATAATTTTCATACAGCTTTGGAAAGAAACAGCAGGACTTTATTAAAGATTACAGACTTACAGAAGAGTCCAGAAGTCTGAAACCACAATCAAAATCTAGTTATTTGGATTAGTAATTAAAAACAGGAAATTCAGGATTTAGAACATTTGAATACTTATATTGTGGTGTTAAATGAATAAGATGTTTTTCGGTTAGGGTTAGATTAGGCAGTGTCATCTGGAGATTATGAATTATTAATGAAGTAACATTACTCGCATAATACATTACGTGTCACTGCGTCCTGCTTCAGTGATCTGAATTATATACCATTCAGTCTTTCACATGTCTTTAAGTCTTCCTGATTTATTTCATGGATATGTTTGTCTTCACTGTCGTGTTTACCTCACGCAGGCTTGATGATGCATGAACATGACACTGAAAGCTGATCGCCGTGAACGCTTCCCTCTGATAATGTGTATGAATGAAGGATTAATGCAGGTTTTACAGTGATCTCATGGGGGACGTTTTCTCCTGTCTTCTGTCAAACGTTTGTTTTAATGTGTCTATTAAGTTGATATCTGTCTGTGTTTCTGTCTCTGTTTCAGAGGAGAAGTGTCGGAGTTTCATGGCCCTCACGCCCGCATCAGAAAAAGGCAAAAACATACACAGTTAATCAATATCTGTATATACTGTATAATAATGTTGAGACTCATGCATCTTCTAATGAGTTTTTCTAAATCTCTTGTGACGACACATATGTGGAATATTTCTGATATTAAACCACCGAAAGTAAAATCTGAAGATGTCAGATGCAGTTTCACTGATTCACATGATAAAACTGCAGCATAAGTGAGTTTATAGTAGAGCTGTCAATATATGACTTTTATTGAATTAATTACGCGATGTGCCGATTTATTAATCCAGTTAATCGTATTTTGTGGATTAATAAATTACATATTAATCAGGCAAAGGCAATAAATAGTTTACAATGACACACACAGAGCTGATATTACACTGAAGATGCAGAGTGGCATTAGTGTGGTAATATCCACAAATATAACCGGTCTGATCTGGACCACACGTGCACACCGTTTGTAATGTTTTCTTTAAAACATTGTCCTATAAATGCATGTGACATCAAATAAACAAGAATCAGGTCACAAGTAATCTAAAAGCAATCATATTACATTACTTTAGAAAATGCAATCCAATAGTTTGTTACTGACTATTTTTTTTGCCATGTAATTTGTAAATGGTACCAGATTACAGTTCAGAAGTAATGTACCCAGCAATCTGCAGTTGTGTGTCAGACTTTTGGAGTGTCTCAGTTCGGTTGCATCACATTTTTCGTTCCCTATCTGTCACTCACTCGACGTTGTGCCGATGTAGTGACACTAGGGGTCACTCCTGGGAGCCCGAGACACCTCTGATTTTTTATAAAAGGCCAATGGGATTTGGCGAGTGGTATTTGCATGCCACTCCCCCGAACATACGGGTATAAAAGGAGCTGGCATGCGAACAGCTCATTCAGATTTTCTCTTGGGAGCCGAATGGTCGATGCTCCCTGAGCTGAATTCCCAAAGCTTCCATTCAAATCTGCTGGATCTGATGCTGCATTTCAGCACCAGTTCCCCCCCTGCACTGGTGCACTGCAGAGATCTCACCTGGGTGCTTCGGCAGAACAACAACAAAAGAGTATATTCTAAAAGAGTGTATTTTAAAAGTGTATATTCTAAAAGAGTGGCACACACGGAAATGTCTTTTAAAAGACACATCTTTTTAAAGATGCCTTTCCGTTTGTGTGTTATTCCTGGTTGCGGTCGTTATCTCTCGCCTTCTTTCGGCCACTATCGCTGTCGAGCCCGCCGCAAGAAACAGATGCCACCTGTCTCACTACTGGCCGCCAAGAACCTGAGAACGGCAACCCAGGGATGAGGAGGCCCGCTGTTCCAGAGCTGGTGAACAGACCACTCCATCTCCCAGTGGAGGGCCAGGAGGAGAATCTTTTGTTCCCTTTTCATTTAATTTTGCCGCATGCTCAAGTAGCTGCGGTACCCAAAAGTTCAACAATTTCTCTGGGTCACATGTCCGTTGTGCACGGCCATCATTACAACCACCATCCATCATTACATTTTGACAGGTCCGGAGCTCCAGCGCTGTGGCACAAGCATGCCCACACCTGGACGGTTTTGACAGACTGTGGGGACGATGTACCTCCTCCCCCCTCCCCGACCAATCGTCTGGTGGGTAGCAGGAGCCAGGTAAGTGCTTCGATGTCCCTCGACTCAGCAAGGCCACAGGGCTCAAGCCCCTTCAAAGTGACCCCGCCGGTACGTACGACGAGATTGTCCCCTTGGTCCTCCTCGCCCTGAGCTTGGACGTGTGGCTTGCACTCTCCAACCCGTCGCGATGGCTAACCCTGACAGTCCGACTCAGCTACGAGATTCAGTTCGCCAGGCGTCCGCCCAGGTTCAGCAGCGTCCACTTCACCTCAGTGAAGGGCGAGAATGCTGCTACCTTGCACGCGGAAATCGCTACCCTGCGATAGAGCCTGTCCCTCCGGCCGAGATGAAGAAGAGGCTTTACAGCCCCTACTTCATTGTACCGAAGAAAGTCGGTGGGTTGCGGCCAATCTTGGACCTGAAAAAATGCATTCTAGCGAGCGTCCGGCATCAAGATTGGTTCGCGGCGGTAGACCTGAAGGACGCATACTTCCATGTCTCGATTCTACCTCGACAGACACTTCCTTTGGTTTGCGTTTGAGGGTTGGGTGTACCAGCACAAGGTCCTCCCTTTTGGCCTGTCCCTGTCCCCTCACGTCTTCTTGAAGGTCACAGAGGCAGCCCTTGCCCCATTAAGGGAAGTGGCCATTTGCATCCTCAACTATCTCGACGACTGGCTAATCCTAGCTCACTCTCAGGATATGCACAGTTTGAAGTTTGCTGACCTGTTTGAAGGCATTCAGACACAAAACAGCAGTTCCACTGAAACTTTTTCAGAGGCTTCTCGGGCATATGACGTCTCTAGTGGTGGCCACACTGCTCAGGTTGATGCATGTGAGACCGCTTCAGCATTGGCTCCAGACTCGAGTCCCGAGATGGGCATGGCGCCACGGGACACATCATGTGGCCATCACACCAGTCTGTAGCCGCCTCTTCAGCCCTTGGACCGACTTCACATTCCTATGGGCAGTTGTTCCCCTAGAGCAGGTCTCCAGGCGTGTCGAGATTTCAACAGATGCCTCCAAGATGGGCTGGGGCGCTGTATGCAACGGGCACAGATCCCTGTATTCTGTTGTCCAGCGTCATCTGTGGAAGGCTGTGCCACTGTTTGATGAGGTGTTTTCTGTACATTGCGTTGACTGCCCCCTACTGACACATCAACGTGTTACATCAATCTGCTCTGATGGGAGGATAATTCATTTTTACAGAATTGACATATAGGTCAGGGGCATGATTCATTGAGTTCATCTTTTGCCAAGCTATTTTTCAATTAATTTATTGCACAATATTACCGTGTTAAATCGACAGCCCTAATTTACACGTAGGTAAATTTTCAGGTAATTGTGTGACCCATGTTTAAATGCTCCTGTGTTTGTGTGTGCAGGGATCCTGTGGCTGTGTGTTGGGATGGAGTTGTTTTATATCGGGCTGTTGTGTGTCAGTTCTGTGCTGTTGTTTCTGCAGTTGTGTTTATCCAGCTGTTGTCCACTGCAGCAGCGCTGGGGTCATTTACTCAACGCATTCGCTGCAGTCTGCACTGTGCTTGGAGGTAACATACACAATCAATACCCCAAACCTAACCCTCCCACAGACCTTTCTGTATTTCTATTAAGACATTATTTAATGTTCATTGACTTGGTGTGTAATTCCTGCATCATCAAATGGACTTGCAAAAATAAACATTGTTTTCAAACAGAGTTCTGAATACGCCCCCTACCTGCCATTGGTTGAACTGATAGATAGTCTCACCCACAATCTATGCCATTGGCTGAACTGAAAGATAGTCCCACCCACAATCCACGCCATTGGCCGAACTGAAAGATAGTCCCACCCACAACTCATGCCATTGGTTGAGTGAACTTTGTTGTGTGAGGATTAATGGGTCTCAAAACAAACAGAGGAATATTTATAGTGCCAAAAATACACCGTGTTTACAGTTATTAAGAAAATAAACCTATGAATTTCTTATAGTTGTCTCTGCATATTAAAGGGACAGTTCACCCCAAAATGAAAATTCTGTAATCATTTACTCACCCTTATGCCATCCCAGATGTTAGAAGAATATTTTAACTCTGTAGGTTCTTACAATGCAAGTGGATGGTGACCAGAACTTTGAAGCATAATGTAAGACATAAGACTCCAGTCGTTTAATCCATGTCTTTAGAAATGAAACACTGGGAGTGTAAGAAATGGATCAATATTTAGAAACAGAAGTGCAGTGTTGTGTATAACAGAGAAACATAGATAATCATACATAGATGCCTCATTCGGCTGGTTTGGATGCATTTGAATTGGTTTGAATGCAAGTGAGTGAGTGGAGGAGATGTCTCAGACCGCTGCATAAACTGTGTTTGTGTGGAAACAGTATGGCGTATGAATATGAATTCGGGCACTGGTAAGGGTACTGATCCACGGAACATTGGGACACTTATGACTCAATCACCTGCAACACGTTAATGAGAAAATAATGCTTGGACTTCATAGTTTTACACTTGTGCTCGTTTTCTAACAACTTGAGAGACTTCAGAAGACACAAGGATGTTTCTGGTGAGGGAACATAGTGAGCAACCATGCGTCCTGGTTTTTACAGCGCATTGTGGGATTACTTGGGGACCGAACATTTCAGTGCATGATTTTATGAATGAGAAAATGTCAGTCACTGATCAGTGCTCTGACTACTGAACTAGGAAACTGATTGAGATGCAACCGCAGTTTGAACTCCAATTATGTTAATATATCTGTTTGTGTTTCGTGACAGCTGAAGGGTGTGCACACCATAACGAGTCATTGTAAGGAAGAAACAGACATTAATTTGAATTGTTTGAATGGAAAAACATACTTTTCTTACCCAGAACTGCCCACAAAATCTCTGTCTCTCTCTCTGTCTGACTCTCTGTCTGTCTGTCTCTCAGGGTTGGTTGGGATGGTCGCTCACATGATGTATATGCAGGTGTTCCAGGTGACGATCTCTCATGGCCCTGAGGACTTCAAACCTCACAGTTATGGATACTCATGGGCCTTTTAGTGAGTAACAAGAATATTAAAATACTGTTGTGTGTGTGATCGAGTCTTGTGTATGTGATGTTGTGTATTTTGTGTGTGCTCTCTGCTAGTGTGGCGTGGGTGGCGTTCACCTGTTGCATGTCGTCAGGTGTGTCAACGCTCAACAACTACACCAAGAGGTTTCTGATGGTGGGACCCAAACAGAAGAATGTTTTTTACCCCTGCAGGAACTTCACCTTCCCTCCACAGCCACCTCCTCTCTCTCCTCTCTCACCATACTTCTCCACTCTCGTCCCGCCCCCTCCTCCCTGCCCCGCACCTCTTTCACCACGCCCCATCCCCCGATCCCCCTGCCCCGCCCCTCTGTCCCCCTCCCTCTCGCACATGCAGTCGTCAGACTCGCTCATTCTGTCGCCGCTCAGTTTCACTGTGTCGGCATGTTCAGATGAAGAGTTTAGTCCCCTCTGATCTCACTGATTTTGTGTTATTGTGCAATAAAGCACACAGAATGCCAGAAGCTCTGAATTTGTATGTAATGAATAAATGTAATGAATATAATGGAAACACAGTCTATCAGTTTGATTCATAAATAAAGATTAATTTAAATGAGAACTAATGAATATTGGTTTCAAGTTGTCACTGCTTGCCCCTTTGAATTTTGTGTGTGTGTGTGTGTGTGTGTGTGTGTGTAAAAGAAAAACAATAAACCATGTATGAGATGAGACAAAACATGTTTAAATTGTAGTTTTTATTTTTTAATACTATATTAATTTGAAATTGAGTGTTGGGTTCGAGTCAAGTCTGAATCTTTAGCGCCTAGCTCGCGTCTGTGTTTGTAGCCTGCTAGTTTTTTAGCATCGCTTATATATCTGTTTTCAGCCTTTAATCCATAACATCTGCCATTTTTCAGCACACATCAGGTTTTCCCCCCGCATTATTCTCTTATCACGATTCAACTGCGCGCATATTCCACCTGCATCCGCTTTCTATTTTTAGTGTGATTAAACTCCGCACATTTTTATGCGCGCACCCATTTTCTGCTCTGTGCTACACAGATTATTGCATCAATCTCAAAGCACAACTTATCTAGAACAACAACACTCACCGCTCCGGAACATCCAACAACAAACCATTTGCAGTAAGTCATGGCATCCGCTAATGTTATTTCTTCCTGCATTGCATGTCACATGTTTACAATAGCCTCCTCCGTCAGCAGTGAAGGAGTCACATGTGATAAATGTGAGGAATTAGTCAGGCTGACGGAGAAGGTTAATGAGTTAGAGACTCGCATCCGAACGCTAGTGGAGGTCAGTGAGAAAGAGAAGCCGGTAGATACTGTTTCGGATGCAAGTAGTAAAGAGAGCAACATACACACTTTGGTTCCGGCTATAGAGCCCCTGCAGCAGGGCATTTGGGTGACGTCTCGGCGGCATACTCGCTCAGCAAAGAGACACCACTCTCCCATTCCTGTTTGGGTTTCCAATCAATTCTCCCCACTCAGTGATATACCCACTGAGAATCATGTTGAAAGAGCCCTTGATATTGGCGGTTCTATTGTAAGGAAACTGGAAATAGAGACTCCAGCCACTATTGTTAATTGCATTTCGGGTGCCAGAGCATCTGACATCACATAAAATGTACAAGTGCTGGCTAATGCTAAACATAGAGTTTCTAAAATTGTTATCCATGTCGGCAATAATGATGTCCGGCTTCGCCAGTCGGAGATCACTAAAGATAAATTTAAAGGTGTGCAAATTTGCAAAAATTATGTCAGACACTGTAAAATGCTCTGGTCCCCTTCGTTCTCGTCATGGTGATGAGCTTTATAGTAGATTAGTGTCACTGAATGGCTGGATGTCTGAGTGGTGTCTGGAGAATAAAATAGGATTTATAGACAACTGGAAGAGTTTTTGGGGTAGACCTGACCTGCTAAAGAGAGACAGACTCCATCCCCCCAGAGAAGGTGCCGCTCTCCTCTCTAGTAATTTGACTCATAGTCTTAATGACGATAGTGTTTGACTAACTGGGGCCCAGGTCAGGAAGCAGACAAACTGGTTAATCCGAACATCTGCTAGCTGCCTTGAGACGTCACACAGGTCACATAAACTACAACACATAGAGACTGTATCACCTAGATATCTCATAGAGACTGTGAAGGGTCGAGGAGGAGGTGTTGCTACGATTTACAGTGAAGTTTTTGGTGTTACTCAGAGGACAGGATATAAATGTAAGTCTTTTGAACTAATAATGCTTAATGTCAGATATAAATAAAAAATCTCTGTCGTCTTTTACCCTTGCTACAGTGTATAGATCACCCGGGCCTTATTCAGATTTCCTTAGTGAATTTTCACATTTTTTATCAAATCTTGTAGTTACTGTAGATAGAGCCTTAATTGTTGGTGACTTCAACATTCACATAGATAATGAAAATGATACATTGGGATTAGCATTTATCCATATTCTCAGCTCTCTTGGAGTCAGACAAAATGTAACAGGACCAACTCATCGCCATAATCATACACTAGATTTAATTCTGTCATATGGAGTTGATGTTGATAATATAGAAATTCTGCAACAGAGTGATGACATCTCAGATCATTACCTCGTCTCTTGCATGCTGCGATCAGCTAATGTTACTCAATTTACACCACGCTATCGTTCAGGTAGAACTATTCTTTCGACCACTAAAGATAGCTTCACTAATCCTCTTCCAGATCTATCTCATACACTCAATAAACCCCAAAGCCCACAAAAAATTATTGGCTGATGATGGCTTTTGTTGGCAATTAACTTTCAAGGACATGTTTTGTGCCTTATCTCAAGAATCAGTGATTTTATTATTTTTTTGTTAACATTTAAATTTAAGATACACAATCACACTTGTCAGAAAACATTACTGAACATGTAATAATGGCATCTGACCTCCGGTTGCTCCAAGAGGACGGTCCCTGTGATGGATGTAATGTCAAACACTTTGGATATACTGTAAGTATCGGCTGTATCACAACTTTCAACACTTGCATTGTGCCCGTAAATATAAATGTGAACATGGTATGTAACATATATTTATTTACAACACAAATGGAAACGCTGTACTACAAAAATAACACCAGTGTTGAATGCATTGAATCCCACAGGAAACACAAAATATCTTCTGATTAAAAAATATTCAACTAAATGTTAAAAAGCCACATTATAGAAGACACCTTAATTCACAAACATCTGGAGATGCAGAACAAAAGAGCACTTCATGTAAAAATGATGTCCTACAAACTACAGGTTCTATACGTTCTAATTTAAATGAGATGATAAGATCTTTTTATTGTGTCTCTTTAATTACTTTTCTCTAAATTGAAACTTTTTCTTAAGAATTTAAAATCTGATTTGAAATTGATTTAGTGTAGTTTGTGCCAATACTCAATTCAATTCAATTCAATTTTATTTGTATAGCGCCTTTCACAACACACATCGTTTCAAAGCAGCTTTACAGAACATCAGCATTAACAGACGACAAAAACTGCAACGTCCATAAAGTCGATTAATCATCATTGTGTAATTTAGACAAAATTTGATTTTAATGGTTTAAAAATAATTAAATGAATACTGCTGTCATCGCCGTCCCGTCAATCCTTTATAGAACAGTTTCTCAAATATGGTAATGAGAGGGGAAAAGAGACAGAAATAATCAATCATGACCAAAACTGTGAGTATCCGTTAACATCTTCTTCTTATATGAGGTTATTGAATCCATAAAAACAAGCTTAATGAAGTTTCATTTTTTAATTAAACAATCAAGTGTGTTAATGTGTGTGAAGTACTCACACAACTCTTTTATAACAGACCAATGTAGATTCAGATCAATTCAATATCATCTGTAAAACATCTACAAATGCTTTACAACAGTCGAGTGTCAAAGAAAACATCCATATATTAAATGCACACAAATCACATCACGTTTAAACATGTCTTAATGACAGAATGTGTTCACGCTGCTGTTTTCTTGCGCAGAATGAAGTGTGTGACACACAAGATGAAGGTGAGACAGACGGAGATCCAGGCGAGGATGAAGGACGGTCCGTACCAGCCGTTACGCTCGTCTTTATGAAAGATGTCGGTGTAGATGGACGCTGCGATGATCATACACAAGCCTAAACACAGAGATGAGGGATGTGTGTCACACAACACAGACAGGGATTGAGAAACACAACATCAAACACACTCACATGCGAGCAGCTGGAAGATTCCAGAGAATATGAAGCGTTTTCCTTTAGGTAGTGTGTACAGCTGCGCCACAAACACAAACAGGCCGAGGATGCAGAAGATGCACGCGAGAACTGAGCTCGCCTGAACCGCCTGTAGATACTCTGAAACAAGACAAACATGTTCAACACCTTAGACAGTTCAACCAAACTCCATTCAAATAACCAAATCCTATTTTATCCCCTTTCTCCCAAGTTGGAACGCCTAATTCCCACTACATAGTAGGTCCTCGTGTTGGTGCGGTTACTCGTCTCAATCCGGGTGGCGGAGGACAGTTATGAATCCTTCAGTTGCCTCCGCTTCCGAGACGTCAATCCGCACATCTGATCATGTGACTCGTTGTGCATGACACCGCGGTGACTCACAGCATGTGGAGACTCATGCTACTCTCCACGATCCACACACAACTCACCACACGCCCCATTGAGAGAACCACTAATCACC
>NC_068283.1:50409338-50414338 GCF_025860055.1 Xyrauchen texanus
ACCACTAAACCTAACACATCCCCTAAACCTAACACAACCCCTAAACCCAACACAACCCCTAAACCCAACACCACCCCTAAACCCAAAACAACCCCTAAACCCAACACAACCCCTAAACACAACACAACTCCTAAACCCAACACAACCCCTAAACCCAACACAACCCCTAAACCCAACACATCCCCTAAACCCAACACATCCCCTAAACCCAACACATCCCCTAAACCCAACACAACCCCTAAACCCAACACATCCCCTAAACCCAACACATCCCCTAAACCTAACACAACCACTAAACCTAACACAACCCCTAAACCCAACACAACCCCTAAACCCAACACATCCCCTAAACCCAACAAAACCCCTAAACCCAACCCCTAAACCTAACACAACCCCTAAACCCAACACATCCCCTAAACCCAACACATCCCCTAAATCTAACCCAACCCCTAAACCCAACACAACCCCTAAACCTAACACAACCCCTAAACCCAACACAACCCCTAAATCTAACCCAACCCCTAAACCCAACACAACCCCTAAATCTAACCCAACCCCTAAACCCAACACAACCCCTAAACCCAACACAACCCCTAAACCTAACACAACCCCTAAACCCAACACGACCCCTAAACCTAACACAACCCCTAAACCCAACACAACCCCTAAACCCAACACAACCCCTAAACCCAACACAACTCCTACACCTAACACATCCCCTAAACCCAACACATCCCCTATACCCAACACCACCCATAAACCCAACACATCCCCTAAACCTAACACATCCCCTATACCCAACACCACCCATAAACCCAACACATCCCCTAAACCCAACACATCCCCTAAACCCAACACAACCCCTAAACTCAACACAACTCCTAAACCCAACACATCTCCTAAACCCAACACATCCCCTAAACCCAACACAACCCCTAAAACCAACACAACCCCTAAACCCAACACAACCCCTAAACTCAACACAACTCCTAAACCCAACACATCCCCTAAACCCAACACACCCCCTAAACCCAACACAACCCCTTAACCCCAACACAACCCCTAAACCCAACACATCCCCTAAACCCAACACAACCCCTAAACTCAACACAACTCCTAAACCCAACACATCCCCTAAACCCAACACATCCCCTAAACCCAACACACCCCCTAAACCCAACACAACCCCTTAACCCCAACACAACCCCTAACCCCAACACATCCCCTAAACCCAACACATCCCCTAAACCCAACACAACTCCTAAACCCAACACATCCCCTTAACCCAACACAACCCCTAAACTCAACACAACTCCTAAACCCAACACATCCCCTAAACTCAACACAACTCCTAAACCCAACACATCCCCTAAACCCAACACAACTCCTAAACCCAACACATCCCCTAAACCTAACACAACCCCTAAACCCAACACAACCCCTAAACTCAACACAACTCCTAAACCCAACACATCCCCTAAACCCAACACATACCCTAAACCTAACACAACCCCTAAACCCAACACATCTCCTAAACCCAACACAACCCCTAAACCCAACACATCCCCTAAACCTAACCAAACCCCTAAACCCAACCCAACCCCTAAACCCAACACAACCCCTAAACTCAACACAACTCCTAAACCCAACACATCCCCTAAACCCAACACAACCCCTAAACCCAACACATCCCCTAAACCCAACACATACCCTAAACCTAACACAACCCCTAAACCCAACACATCTCCTAAACCCAACACAACCCCTAAACCCAACACATCCCCTAAACCTAACCAAACCCCTAAACCCAACCCAACCCCTAAACCCAACACAACCCCTAAACTCAACACAACTCCTAAACCCAACACATCCCCTAAACCCAACACATACCCTAAACCTAACCAAACCCCTAAACCCAACCCAACCCCTAAACCCAACACAACCCCTAAACTCAACACAACTCCTAAAACCAACACATCCCCTAAACCCAACACATACCCTAAACCCAACACAACCCCTAAACCCAACACAACCCCTAAACCCAACACAACCCCTAAACTCAACACAACCCCTAAACCCAACACATCCCCTAAACCCAACACAACCCCTAAACTCAACACAACTCCTAAACCCGACACACCCCCTAAACCCAACACAACCCCTAAACCCATCACAACCCCTAAACCCAACACACCCCCTAAACCCAACACAACCCCTAAACCCAACACATCCCCTAAACCCAACACATCCCCTAAACCCAACACATCCCCTTAACCCAACACAACCCCTAAACCCAACACATCTCCTAAACCCAACACATCCCCTAAACCCAACACATCCCCTAAACCCAACACAACCCCTAAACTCAACACAACCCCTAAACCCAACACATCCCCTAAACCCAACACAACCCCTAAACCTTACCCTCACAAAAAACTTTCTGCATTTTAAAATTTTCAATAAAACATTGTTTAATATGTTTTTTAAGCTATTTAAATTATGGGGACAATAGAAAAGTCCTCACACTCCTCTTTGTCTTGTTCGCTGGTGGCTTTAAGACATTGTACGTTTCTGTAAAGAAATGTTGTGTATATGCTTGTGAGTGTGAGTGTGTATGTGTGAGTGAGTGTGTGTGTGTGTGAGTGTGTGTGTGTGTGTATGAGTGTGTGTGTGAGTGTGAGTGTGTATGTGTGTGTGAGTGTGTGTGTGTGTGTGAGTGAGTGTGTGTATGGGTGTTTGTGTGTGTGTGTGTGTGTGTGAGTGAATGGGAGTGTGTGTGTGTGTGTGTGTGTGAGAGAATGTGTGTCTGAGTGTGTGTGTTTGTGTGTGTGTATGTGAGTGTGTGTGTGTGATTATGTGTGTGTGTGAGACTGTGTGCGTATGTGTGTGAGTGAGTGTGTTTGTGTGTGTGTGTATGTTGGTGTTTGTTTTTGTGTGAGAGTGTGTGTGTGTTTGTGGGTGTGTGTGAGAGTGAGTGAGTGTGTGTGTATGTTTGCATGTGTGTGAGAGCGAGTGAGTGAATGTGAGTGTGTGTGTGAGTATGTGTGTCTGAGTGTGTGTGTGTGTTTGTGTGTGAGAGTGTGTGTGTATATGTGTGAGTGTGTGTGTTTGTGTGTGTGAGTGTGTGTGTGTGTTTGAGAGTTTGTGTGTGTGTGTGAATGAGTGTGTGTTTATGAGTGTGTGTGTGTGTGTGTGTGTGTGTGTGTATTTGTGTGTGGGAGTGTGTCTGTGTTTGTGTGTGTTTAAGTTAGTGTATGTGAGTGTGTGCTTGTGGGAGTGTGTGTGTGTGTGGGAGTGTGTGTGTGTGTGTGTGTGTGTGTGTGTGTGTGTGTGTGAATGAGTGTATGAGTGTGTGTCTTTGTGTGTGTGGGAGTGTGTGTGTGTGTGAGTGTGTGTGTGTGTGTGTGAATGAGTGTATGAGTGTGTGTGTTTGTGTGTGTGGGAGTGTGTGTGTGTGTATGTGTGTGTGTGTGTGTTTGTTTGAGTGAGTGTATGTGAGTGCGTATTTGTGAGTGTGTATTTGTATGTGTGTTCGTGTGGGTTTGTGTGTGTGTGAGTGTGTATGTGTGTAACTCACATTATATAAGGTAGCGGCGAGCAGTATTATGATACAGGTGATGTGGAGGATGAAAATGGCAGCGAGTAAGAGCAACATGATGACTGAAAGACAAAAAACTGAAAAATGTACTCAAGTCCTATAATAAGAGTAGTTGTAACTTGTTACTTTCCACCTCTGATATTGTGTTCTTAATTATTTGAGTCCATTAAAACAAACAGCAGTACATCATGTAATACAGAGAGAGAGTGTGTGTGTGTGTGTTGTCTGTGTGTGTTTGTGTGTGTGTGTCTGTGAGTGTGTGTGTGTTGTGTGTGTGTGTTAGTGTGTGTGTGTGTTTGTGTGTGTGTGTGTGTGCGTGTGTTGGTGTGTGTGTGTGTTGGTGTGTGTGTGTTTGTGTGTGTAGTGTGTGTGTGAATGTGTGTGTGTGTGTTTGTTGTGTGTGTGTGTGTGTGAGTGAGTGTGTGTGTGTTTGTGTGTGTATGTTAGTGTGTGGTGTGTAGATTGAGTGTGTATAGTGTGTGCATTTTGAGTGTGTGACTGCTTGTTTGTCTGTGTGTGTGTTAGTGTGTTTGTGCGCGTGCGTGAGTTGTGTGTTTGTGTGCGCGTGTGTGTAAGTGTGTGTTGTGTGTGTGTGTGTGTTTGTGTATGTGTGTAGTGTGAGTGTGTGTGTTGTGTATATTTGTGTGTGTGTGTGTGCGTAGTTTGAGTGTGTGTGTTGTGTATGTTTGTGTGTGTGTGAGTGAGTGTGTGTGTAGTTTGAGTGTGTGTGTTGTGTATGTTTGTGTCTGTGTGTTTGTGTGTGTGTGTAGTGTGAGTGTGTGTGTGTGTGCGCTTGTGTGTGTGTGTTTGTGTAGTTTGAGTGTGTGTGTAGTGTATGTTTGTGTCTGTGTGTTTGTGTGTGTGTGAGTGAGTGTGTGTGTAGTTTGAGTGTGTGTGTTGTGTATGTTTGTGTCTGTGTGTTTGTGTGTGTGTGTGTGTAGTTTGAGTGTGTGTGTGTGTGTGTGAGTGTGTGTTTGTGTGTGTTGTGTGTGTGTGTAGTTTGACTGTGTGTGTTGTGTATATTTGTGTATGTGTTGTGTATATTTGTGTGTGTGTGTGTGTGTGTGTGTGTAGCTTGAGTGTGTGTGTGTTGTGTATGTTTTTGTCTATATGTTTGTGTGTGTGTGCGTGTGTAGTTTGAGTGTATGTGTTGTGTATGTTTGTGTTTGTGTGTGTAGTTTGAGTGTGTGTGTGTGTGTGTGTGTGTGTTTGTTTGTGTGTGTGTTTGTTTGTGTGTGTGTGTGTGTGTGTAGTTTGAGTGTGTGTGTTTTGTATGTTTGTGTGTATGTGTGTATGTGTGGTTATGTATGTGAGTGTTTGTGTGTGTAGTCTGAGTGTGTGTGTGTGTGTGTGTTTGTTTGTGTGTGTGTGTAGATTGAGTGTGTGTGTGTGTCTATGTATG
>NC_068283.1:50421838-50441838 GCF_025860055.1 Xyrauchen texanus
ACACAACACACCACCACACAACATCACAACCACACATCACACCACCACACAACCACACATCACACCACCACACAACACACCACCATACATCACACCACCACACATCACACCACCACACAACACACCACCACACAACACACCACCACACATCATGCCACCACACAACACACCAACACCCCCACAACACACCACCACACATCACACAACCACACATCACACCACCACACACCACACAACACAACACCACACATCACACCACCACACCACCACACAACACACCACCACACAACCACAAATCACACCACCACACATCACACCACCACACCACCACACAACACACCACCACACATCACACCACCACATATCACACCACCACACCACACACGACCACACAACACACCACCACACATCGCACCACCACACAACCACACAACACAACACCACACATCACCACATCACACCACCACACCACCACACACCACCACACCACACACCACCATACATCACACCACCACACAACACACCACCACACATCACACCACCACACATCACATCGCACCACCACACCACACCACCACACATCACACCACCACACAACCACACATCATGCCACCAAACCACTACACATCACACAACCACACAACACACATCACACACAACACACCACCACACATCACACCACCACACAACACCACAACCACACATCACACCACCACACAACCACACATCACACCACCACACCATCACACAACACACCACCACACATCACACCACCACACATCACACCACCACACCACACACCACCACAAAACACACCACCACACATCACACTACCACACAACACACCACCACACATCGCACCACCACACAACCACACACCACACAACACACCACCACACATCACCACATCACACCACCACACCACCACACAACACACCACCACACATCACCACATCACACCACCACACCAACACACATCACACACAACACACCACCACACATCACACCACCACACAACACACCACCACACATCACACCACCACACATCACACCACCACACCACACACCACCACAAAACACACCACCACACATCACACCACCACACAACACACCACCACACATCGCACCACCACACAACACACCACCACACATCGCACCACCACACAACCACACACCACACAACACACCACCACACATCACCACATCACACCACCACACAACACACCACCACACAACCACACATCACTCCACCAAACCACTACACATCACACAACCACACAACACACATCACACACAACACACCACCACACATCACACCACAACACCACAACCACACATCACACCACCACACAACCACACATCACACCACCACACATCACACCACCACACAACACACCACCACACATCACACCACCACACATCACACCACCACAAAACACACCACCACACATCACACCACCACACAACACACCACCACACATCGCACCACCACACAACCACACACCACACAACACACCACCACACATCACACCACCACACCACCACACCACACACCACCATACATCACACCACCACACAACACACCACCACACAACCACACATCACACCACCACACATCACACCACCACACCACCACACAACACACCACCACACATCACACCATCACACCACCACACCACCACAAAACACACCACCACACATCACACCACCACACCACCACACAACACACCACCACACATCACACCACCACACATCACACCACCACACAACACACCACCACACATCACACCACCACACAACACACCACCACACAACACACCACCACACATCACACCACCACACAACACACCACCACACATCACACCACCACACCACACACCACCACAAAACACACCACCACACATCACACCACCACACAACACACCACCACACAACACACCACCACACATCACACCACCACACAACACACCACCACACATCACACCACCACACCACACACCACCACAAAACACACCACCACACATCACACCACCACACAACACACCAACACACATCACACCACCACACATCACACCACCACACCACCACACCACACACCACCATACATCACACCACCACACAACACACCACCACACAACCACACATCACACCACCACACATCACACCACCACACCACCACACAACACACCACCACACATCACACCACCACACCACACACCACCACAAAACACACCACCACACATCACACCACCACACCACCACACAACACACCACCACACATCACACCACCACACATCACACCACCACACAACACACCACCACACATCACACCACCACACAACACACCACCACACAACACACCACCACACATCACACCACCACACAACACACCACCACACATCACACCACCACACCACACACCACCACACATCACACCACCACACCACACACCACCACACATCACACCACCACACAACACACCACCACACATCACACCACCACACCACACACCACCACACATCACACCACCACACCACACACCACCACACATCACACCACCACACCACACACCACCACACATCACACCACCACACAACACACCACCACACATCACACCACCACACAACACACCACCACACATCACACCACCACACCACACACCACCATACATCACACCACCACACAACACACCACCACACAACCACACATCACACCACCACACATCACACCACCACACCACCACACAACACACCACCACACATCACACCACCACACCACACACCACCACAAAACACACCACCACACATCACACCACCACACCACCACACAACACACCACCACACATCACACCACCACACATCACACCACCACACAACACACCACCACACATCACACCACCACACAACACACCACCACACAACACACCACCACACATCACACCACCACACAACACACCACCACACATCACACCACCACAAAACACACCACCACACATCACACCACCACACAACACACCAACACACATCACACCACCACACCACACACCACCACACAACCACACATCACACATCACACCACCACACAACACACCACCACACCACCACACATCACACCACCATACATCACACCACCACACCACACACCACCACACAACCACACATCACACCACCACACATCACACCACCACATAATACACAACCACACATCACACAACCTAGTTAATAGTTCCTAGAATATCAAAATCCACTAAAGGAGGAAGATCCTTTTCATATTTGGCTCCTAAACTATGGAATAGTCTCCCAAACACTGTTCGAGATGCAGACACACTCTCTCAGTTTAAGTCTAGACTAAAGACTCTATTTAGCCAGGCATACACCTAATTTATCCTCCAACCCACAATTAGGCTGCTTTAGTTTAGTCTGCCGGAACCAGAAACCAGAAACATTGATCATGATCTCTAACTCTGCAATAAATTCAATGGCATCTATGCTTACATCTTTTTATTTGTTTCCCTGTCTCAACCTCGGGACTCCTATCCTGAGGTCACCAGAACCGGCTGGATCCAGCACCATTCCTGCTTCATGTTGGACTCCACTGCTACATGTCGCAGAATGATGATGACTAAATGCAGTGCCAGCCAAACATCACTTCAATCTATTATGATGGACTTCAGAGGATGAAATTATGCCAACTCCAACCTGCATCACCTCGGTCTATTTATGGACTACGATCCTGAAATGAAATGCTTAGACTAACAATTGCCAACAAAAGCCTTCATCAGCCAATTAACAAGAACAATTGCATCTATGTGAACTTCTGCAATTAATCAAGATGGACTTCAAAGACTTTGGTCATTAATCTTACAGTTCAAACACAATCTATGTTTAATCAATGACCCTTATCACTTAGTTTAATCATTTTAAACCATGATTTTACCTATACATAATTAATATTTACATTACATTCATAATGTTAGCCAGAGGGGAACTGACCCCCACAGTGAGTCTGGTTTAGGGTTAGGGTGGGGTTAGTCAGAGGGGAACTGGCCCCCACAGTGAGTCTGGTTTAGGGTTAGGGTGGGGTTAGTCAGAGGGGAACTGACCCCCACAGTGAGTCTGGTTTAGGGTTAGGGTGGGGTTAGTCAGAGGGAACTGGCCCCCACAGTGAGTCTGGTTTAGGGTTAGGGTGGGGTTGGTCAGAGGGAACTGGCCCCCACAGTGAGTCTGGTTTAGGGTTAGGGTGGGGTTAGTCAGAGGGAACTGGCCCCCACAGTGAGTCTGGTTTAGGGTTAGGGTGGGGTTAGTCAGAGGGAACTGGCCCCCACAGTGAGTCTGGTTTAGGGTTAGGGTGGGGTTAGTCAGAGGGAACTGGCCCCCACAGTGAGTCTGGTTTAGGGTTAGGGTGGGGTTAGTCAGAGGGAACTGGCCCCCACAGTGAGTCTGGTTTAGGGTTAGGGTGGGGTAAGTCAGAGGGAACTGGCCCCCACAGTGAGTCTGGTTTAGGGTTAGGGTGAGGTTAGTCAGAGGGGAACTGGCCCCCACAGTGAGTCTGGTTTAGGGTTAGGGTGGGGTTAGTCAGAAGGGAACTGGCCCCCACAGTGAGTCTGGTTTAGGGTTAGGGTGGGGTTAGTCAGAAGGGAACTGGCCCCCACAGTGAGTCTGGTTTAGGGTTAGGGTGGGGTTAGTCAGAGGGGAACTGGCCCCCACAGTGAGTCTGGTTTAGGGTTAGGGTGGGGTTAGCCAGAGGGGAACTGGCCCACACAGTGAGTCTGGTTTCTCCCAAGGTTATTTTTCTCCATTAATCTACATCTTATGGAGTTTTGTGTTCCTTGCCACAGTCGCCTACAGCTTGCTCACTGGGGTTATTAATACAATTATCATTTAATTATTTATAAACACTATTAAAATTCGTATTTTATCTAAATTACACAATGATGATTAATCGACTTTATAGACATTACAGTTCTTATCGTCTGTTAATGCTAATATTCTGTAAAGCTGCTTTGAAACGATGTGTGTTGTGAAAGGCGCTATACAAATAAAATTAACTTGACTTGACCACCACACATCACACAACCACACAACCACACATCACACCACCACACCACCACACATCACTCCACCAAACCACCACATATCACACCACCACACCACCACACATCACTCCACCAAACCACCACATATCACACCACCACACCACCACACATCACACCACCACACATCGCACCACCACACAACCACACACCACACAACACACCACCACACATCACACCACCACACATCGCACCACCACACAACCACACACCACACAACACACCACCACACATCACTCCACCAAACCACCACATATCACACCACCACACCACCACACATCACACCACCACACATCGCACCACCACACAACCACACACCACACAACACACCACCACACATCACACCACCACACCACACACAACACACCACCACACATCACACCACCACACATCACACAACCACACATCACACCACCACACATCACGCCACCACATAATACACAACCACACATCACACAACCACACATCACACCACTACACAACACACAACCACACACCACACCACCACACAACCACAAATCACACCACTACACAACCACACATCACACCACCACACAACACACAACCACACACCACACCACCACATAATACACAACCACACATCACACCACCACATCATACACAACCACACATCACACCACCACACAACCACACATCACACCACCACACAACACACATCACACCACCACACAACACACAACCACACACCACACCACCACATAATACACAACCACACATCACACCACCACATCATACACAACCACACATCACACCACCACACAACCACACATCACACCACCACACAACCACACATCACACCACCACACAACACACACCACACCACACACCACACACACACACATCACATATCATACACAACCACACATCACACCACCACATCATACACAACCACACATCACACCACCACACAACCACACATCACACCACTACACAACCACACATCACACCACCACACAACACACAACCACACACCACCACATAATACACAACCACACATCACACCACCACATAATACACAACCACACAACATACCACCATACAACACACAACCACACACCACACATCACACCACCACACAACACACCACCACACAACGCTCACATCAGTCAATACTTACACACACTGTATATGGCTGTTTATGTTATGGGGAAGGAAGGGTTTTTTGTATTTATCAATAACTTAAGTAAATAAAAAAGTAGCATTCATTACTTATTTTAAAAAGCAGGTATTATTACGTGTTAGATAGTTTTACTATTCATTTTAAAGGACTGTCAATAAAGCAACATGAAATACAGAAATATAGATGCAGCTTTCTGTTTTAAGCTTAATCTAAAACTCAGGTCCATATTGTATTAGGCAGTCAAGTTCTGTTTAAAAAAGACTTTTATCTTTTAGTTGGCGTAACACATGTCTCTTCAGTCTGAACATTTTATTCTAAATTATCGACGTTCTTATGGTGTTACAGCTTTTTCAAGCAAAGCACCTTGAGCAACTAGTATAAAACTTTATCAGTCAAGTTTATCATTATAGTTTCTTCTGATTTAGCAGGATATCATTTGGAGCTTTTCAAGGTAAAAAGAAAACAAGTGTTGCATGAGTTGAGTGACTGCACCTAGAGCGAGTGTGATTGTGTGTTCTGCTGACCTCTAGTGGTCACACTGACGCACTGCACACATTTACAGTGATATTACACTTCAGTCACATGCTTTCATTTAGAAATAATCATTTAGATTTATTTTATGTGTCTCTGTTAAGTAGCTGGAGGGGTTAGAGTTTGAGGTGAGTAGTTAACCTTTTTTCACTTGAGCTTCAGTCCAGGTGCGCACAATTTCCACTGGCTGCCCACAGACCATCATATACACCTCCTAATCTTGATATTTCATCTGATGTATTTTATTCATACTGTAGGGACCCCCTGGAACAAGTTGCCCCAGTATTGGGGTAAGATGGCCCCTTTTCATTATTTGTAATTCTGTGCTATGACAAAAAATATTAGTAAATGTTTCTATTTATTTCCTTTGATAATAAGTTTGGATGATGCATCATCATATGTTACAATTCAAAAGTAAATGAACATTGTTCTTAAGTGAGGCTTCTTACCCCAGTTTACCCCACCGATTTTAAAGGGATAGATCACGTAAAAATGAACATTCTGTCATCATTTACTCACCCTCATGTCATCCCAGATGTGTGTGACTTTCTTTCTTAAGCAGAACACAAATGAAGAATGTTTCATAAATATATAGATTGATACAATGCAAGTGAATGGTGACCAGAACTTTTTAGCTTCAAAAAGCACATAATGCCATCATAAAAGTAATCCATAAGACTCCAGTGGATTAACCCATTTCTGCTTAAAGTTATAATACAAATCTAAAACACACAATTACAGAAATGTAGGTGACAGCGTTTCATCTGTAGAGGCGATTCAAGGGACTCTGGGGCCACAGGCAAAAACAAAAAAGCTGCTTCAGTGCTTCAGTGCCTGTAACTCAGCTGTATATCAGGGACATGGTTTACTGAGACAACACACACTCAAAGGGGCAAATTTACCCAATATAGAGCAGAGTTATACTGACCATCGGAATTGATCATTGGGAGCTCAGAGAGAGAGGAATAGAGAAGATCATCATCAATGTTTCTTTAAATTCTTCAAGTTTAAAGTTAGAGAGCTGAACTCCTTTTTTAAACTCCTTTAGGGTACATGCAGATCGTTAAATGTGCTTTAATATGATCTAGAGCTAAATGGATTGAGAACAGTGAAATAAATAATAAAAACTTGTTTGCTCTGGAGAAAAGAAACAAAAAAAAAGACTCTTTCAGCCTTAAATATTCATAGTGACTTATGTACAGACTCTAAAGTTGTGCTTGTTGCTGTGGTTGTGGCTGTGGCTGTGTTTGTGGCTGTGGCTGTTGCTGTGGGTTTGGCTGTGGTTGTGGCTGTGGATGTATTTGTGGCTGTGGTTGTGGCTGTTGGTGTGGTTGTGGCTGTGTTTGTGGTTGTGGCTGTGTTTGTGGTTGTGTTTGTGGTTGTGGCTGTGCTTGTGGCTGTGTTTGTGAAAGTGCTTGTTGCTGTGGTTGTGTTTGTGGCTGTGTTTGTGGCTGTGCTTGTTGCTGTGGTTGTGGCTGTGCTTGTGGTTGTGGCTGTGTTTGTGACTGTGGCTGTGGTTGTGGCTGTAGTTGTGGCTGTGGCTGTGTTTGTGACTGTGCTTGTTGCTGTGGCTGTGGTTGTGATTGTTGCTGTGTTTGTGACTGTGCTTGTTGCTGTGGCTGTGTTTGTGGTTCTAGTTGCGGCTGCGGTTGTAGCTGTTGGTGTGGTTGTGGCTGTTGCTGTGGTTGTGGCTGTGCGTGTGGCTGTGGTTGTGTTTGTGGCTGTTGCTGTGGTTGTGTCTGTGCTTGTGGCTGTGGTTGTAGCTGTTGCTGTGGCTGTGGCTGTTGCTGTGGTTTTGGCTGTGGTTGTGGCTGCGCTTGTCGCTGTGGTTGTGGCTGTAGTTGTGGCTGTGGTTGTGGCTGTTGCTGTGGTTGTGTTTGTGGCTGTGCTTGTGGCTGTGCTTGTGACTGTGTTTGTTGCTGTGGCTGTAGTTGTGGCTGTGGTTGTGGTTACGGCTGTGATTGTGGTTGTGACTGTGATTGTGGCTGTGGCTGTGATTGTGGTTGTGATAGCAGCTGTAGTTGTGGCTGTGATTGTGGTTGTGATTGCAGCTGTAGTTGTGGCTGTGATTGTGGCTGTGCTTGTCGCTGTGGTTGTGGTTGTGGCTGTGCTTCTGGCTTGCAGATGCATGATTCCCTCCTTTTATACCCTTATGTCCGGGGGAAGGACATGCAAATTCTGTCTGCCAATTTCTCATTGGCCTTTTCTCAAGTTCAGAGGTAACCGAGTCATCTAGTGTCGCTTCACTCGACACAACGTCAAAGTGAGCAACTGACAGGGAACTGCCATAATAATATTATATATTAATATTATTTTCCAATTTCAATTAGTCCATTTTTATACCAACATAAGTCCTGATCATAACTACCAAATATTCATTTTCAGGACTTAAACCCTTTAAATGCCAGTTTGTTTACCTAATGCCACTGTTGTATTTTACACACACATTTCTCAATACACACATACAAAACACACACACGCACACACACGCACAGTTTTATCTGCATCATGTATTCAGTTGACCTGCAGGTCTCTATAATACAGTAAACAGTGAATAGGGGAAAAGCTTGTATTTGCTCCATAGGATAAACCTGAGGAAAATGGCGCCATCTGGTGGAAAATATAAAAAATGTAAATGTTGAAGTTAGGGCTCCGGAATGAAAGCAGAATATCATATAATTCATGATTTTATGCTTTAATGTCACTTATCAAATCAAATATGGCAGTTTTAATGGGCTTTAATGGGGACAATTTTGTCCTGAAGGTCCCGAGTGTGACTATTGTGTGTACACAGTGTGTTATAGATGTATTATAGATGTGTTATAGATGTATTATAGGAACTGAGGTTCAAGTATCAAAATACCCCCAAAATACACAAAATGTTTGCCGTTTGCATCAACACAGCCAAAATGATCAACTCATAAATAATAACAAGAATAACACATTTCTAAAGTATTATGACCTTGTTTTTCTCCTGATTGAGTTTTCTCTCTCTCCCTCTCTATTGGCTAGTTGATTTTACGAATGTTCCATGATTGTCAGACGTCACTGGTGGGCGATGGTATTTCCGGTCTAATGCTACGTTAGGTTCATCGACGACGCCGGTAACTGTCAGGTAAGACTAGGACCAGATAAACATGGCTTTCTACACCAGATCCCTTCAACATCTGCCAAGGATAACGATAAATGACTTACACCGAATAATTCAAGCGTCATCATCGGCTCCCAAGAGCAAGAGGGAAAAGGGTTTCAAGATATACGTCTCTTCATTCATTGACAATTATGAAGGTAAGTTATGCTATGTCTTTAGCTAGCTGTAGCCCTACCGTTAGCGATGATGCTAGGTGACGTTAGGCTAGAAAGTAACCTTAACAAAATACTTATTAAACGATTAATTTCAGTTGTTGGTCACATGTGGTTTATTATATGTTCATTTTACTATCTGACATTGAATAAATGTATGGGCGTTTCTTCAACAAGGGGCACTTTTAGACTTGTGAAGTTGAATAAAAAAACTTGTTCAAAAGTCACGTAACACCGTCTCATAAGTTTAAATTATTTGTCTAGTTTTAAGGTCTGTAAGAGGACAAACTTAGATTACAAGAGAAGTTATGAGACTGTGTTAGTCTCATAACTAAGAAGTTATGAGTTATTCTGTTTTTAGATAACAGCAGTGAAATGTCATTTCCACCACATCTCAATGCTGTTATTTAAAAACAGAATAACTTATGTCAGCCAAGAATTGTCTAGGATCATTTTTGTAACTAGTTTTATCAGTTTTTCCATAATGTACAATAATTATACATTTGTCAATGAGATAAATGAACTGCCCTAAGGACCAAACGGTGAACTGTGCACCTGTCACACTCTGAAACGTAATACTGGTTTGGGCAAGAGCTTATTAGAAAATAAATGACTTGCATTTTTATATTAAGTAGAGCATGATCTCAGTAAATTGTGGATACATTTTTAATGTGTGATGAGAACTTTTAAATATTTTTTAAAAATGTGGGTGGTGATGGAAATGACAATGAATTAACGTGAATGTAGAGAAACAGTGGAGATGTTTATTAGAAAAACAATTAAACTCATCACACTCAGTAAACTCAATTCACAAAGCCATTAAACATAACCACAACTGTTTTTAGTGTAGTGCTGAGTTTGATGTATACAACTGATTTGTCTCACAGATGAACGGTTACAGTGTGTGTAAATAACTGACACAACTTATGGCAAGGCAAAAATATAAGCAATAAATGATGCAACAAAATTGAATTTTCATTCATCTAAATGAAATCAATTAATAGAAAAGTATAATTTAGAAATAAAAATAATATTATAATCTAAATATAAAAAGTATTGTAATGTATTATAATATAAAAAGTATTACACAAATCTACTCTTGCGATCCATATCAATTGTACTTTGGTCATATTTTTTAAAAATTACATTTTTGTTTAAAAAGTACATAAAAGTGCCCATAGTCTAAGAATCACCCATATACTAATGACTTGTGTTGTTCAGTTACATGTATTGACAGTATTTGGTTATCCCCAGTATCAAGTAAAGACAGACAGGGAGAGTCAGCATCCGTGCTACCTGTCATAGATCTTTGAGGAAACATGAGAAACCTCACACCATCAGAGTAGGATGAAAGACAGTTCAGTTGTTCGTCTGATCCAACCAGTTCTGTTCTGGGGCTTCAATTTGGCAATGATGGGTTAAACTGGCAAACAAATGTATAATTACCTAAACAAGTTGAACATCTTGGACAACTATCTAGCTAGCCAAACGTTTGAAGTAGGTAACACTATGATGACACTTGCCTGCCCTATTAGTGTTCTAGTAGACCTACCATTCCTATATGAAACCCCAGAAGCTGGTTGTTGAGACAGTTGCTTTGCTGTTTATATTGTGTTGTGTTTAACTTACTTACTTTCTTACTAACCCTAAAGTAACCTCATTCTCTAACTCATAGTAGCTAACTTGAAAAATAATGCAAAATGCACTTTTGACTTTGAGATATCTGATCAGTTTGTGATCTCTGCTGATTATAACACACTTTTTTGTTTTTTAAAAGATTGTCCTTGAAGACTCCACCCCTGTTCAGCTCTATGAGGTAGAGTGCTCCTGTGTGGCTGGCAGAGCCTTAATCATAATGTTGCATTACTGTATCAGACTGTACAAAACATGTGTTTGTGTGAAAATCAATGTAAATAGTTCTCTTTAAGAAATGCACATGTACATAAACAACAAACCTATACGAGGTACCTTTTGTTATTATGAATTCAGTGTTAGTAGTTATTAGATTACATTAAATTTTATTGTCATTTAGCAGAGTACAGGTACAGAGCCAATGAAATGCAGTTGACATCCAACCAGAAGTGCAAAGAAGCATTAAAGTACTGTTGAGTACTGTATTATGTGCAGTTATGTGGACTAGTTATCTACAAACTCATACAAAATGTCAAACGTTGCATCACAATGTTACAATTATAGGAGCCATGTTATTGTTGAGTGTAGTATGACAGCTTGTGTCTTTGTATAATAAATGTCTGAATTAACTCATGTATTTGTGTTCCTCCTGGCAGTGTAAAGACAATAAATGACAAATGTAAACATTGTCAATATTTCAGACAATTTTCTGAAAGGTATATCACAAGATACAAAAAACAAACAGCATAGTAAATTACAAAATATATAAGCAGTATATGGAAGCTCATAGAGAAAAATACAGTCCTTGGCGCTGGTAAACAAAAATTGTTCCACTCAAAAGACATGGCACAGCTCCTTGAACAAGTTTTCAAGCGCCCTGTAGTTGTTATGATGAAATCTTCTAGCTTAAAATGTCGACTGCATACCCGGTGTTATCGGTAGGAGTGAAGTTCTCGCTCTTATCTTGACTAGCCACTGAGCTCGTACCTCAGGCTGATGCGGAAAACGATGAAAACTTCAGAATTATACCGATGAAACGACATCGAGGAACACTACAATGTAATTTAGAGTTGCCAATTTGATACTGATATGTAAGATGTTTCTTATTTACTGTTAACATTTTACATACGGTACTCACTGATAGCTTGCCACTCACTCTTCTACAACATCTACATCGGAAATACCGGTAGTAACCTAAACCGGAAGTCCCCCCGCCCACCACACAGATTTCGAACGTTCGTCGCGTCACCTGTGCACATAGCGAATAATGCAGTTATAATTGTTCATGTGTGTGTAATTTGTAATTATACAGAACTCCTAATATATTTATATATAGTATATATAAAATAGAAGGCTGCATGTTAGAGAGGATGCTTTATCATTCTGACCATTCTCTGCTGACCTCTCTCATCATCAAGTGTTTCATACACAGAACTGACATCACTGGATGTGTGTTTCATTCTGAGTAAATTCAAGAGACCCAGAAATACTCAAACCAGCCCGTCTGGTGGGCTTAAGCCCCTGATGTCTTGTCCCAAGCCCCTGATCTGTTCTTGAAGATTCACACGTTTCACTTCACAAATAAAGTATGTTGAATGAGTTTGTCTTTGTTTGCCAGTTGTCTGTCTGTAATGCGAATCAATGGCCGCTGGGTGTGGTAGAAAATCCCTTCATTCAGTTCACTCAAGGTCGTAAGCATGTCTTGTCACAGAGATTGCACTCATTAGAGTCGTTAATGATCTTCTAATTACACTAGTCTTAAATCTTCTGCATTTGACTCATATCTCGCCTCTCTGCTATTGAAACAAACATGTTCTGTGTGCGCAAGATGATACTTTGAGTGCATTAAACGGTATTTTGTACACGCCTGAACTCGGTTTTTAAAGCAATGTATCTCCTTGCACACCAAAATCAAGTTTGCAGTTCAATAAAGTTTATTTGAATGTGAATTTGCACAGAATTGTGACATTTACATAATGTGTTTTGCATGTGCAAGATCTCACTCGCTCTCTCATACCTGCTCAACAAGGTCACAGCATTATCATTTCAGCCAATCAGAGATGAGCTGCTACATTTTGATTGGCTGGTGAGACCACAGATAAAACAAGAGGAAGACAGTTTGTTTTCAAGAAAGGAAATGTGTCACACACATTATGAGCACATGAAAGCGGCTCTTTTGTTGACTGAACTGTTTTTATTGAAGCGTTATGAAATATAATGTTTAGTCTGTACACTGCCAATAGGGTTACTAGCTAGCTAACTATCTGTGTAACATGTAATTATGCCTCCTCTCATAGTTTGGGGTCAATTAAATGTACAGTTTATTGAACATCAATTGTTTGAGACTGCAAAAGTAATCCTCAGCATTGTATCCTGTATCCTGACAGTATTCCTGGTATGTGTATAATCCGTAATGAGAACTGTACAAGGATATAAAGTGTGTACTGGAGCATTGTGTCTGTTCACTCTTCTGCACTGAGATGTGCATGGTTGCTATAGTTACCTCAACTGTAGCCAATCCTGACGTAGGAGGTGGGACTTGTCGGAATAGGGTGTAAAAGCGAGAGAACGAGTTCTTACACATGCAAATAATATAATATATTCAACTTTGCAAGAAGATACATTGCTTTACAGAATGACCTTGTGTGTGAGTGCAGAATTGTGTCAGATATATAACTCCATATTAAAGCCCTTACTAATAATATATATACATTTACCAAACCACTTCAGTTAGTGAGCAGAGATGAATGATTCGAGATATTTCTATTCTGCACACATGAAACTGATCTCGGTTTCGTTTCTGCAGTAAAGAAACACGTTCCCCTCGTGACGTCACTCGCGCTGTGGACCAATGAGCGCGCGCTCTGCACAGTACAAACGGGCGCGTGCATGTGAGGGTGCGCGCAGTTCATCGCAAACGTCGAGCATTCATCAGCGGCTACACATCAATATTATTATCCGCTTCATTTATAAAGTTCTTCAAGTTATTGTGTTGTGTTTCAGGTGGAATTATTGAACGGCTCGTGATGGACGGCTGCGCACAAATAAGTAAATGTTTCCTGATCCTGTTCAGCAGTCTGTTCGCTGTGAGTGTGACGTCACTCCGTTTTTAACTTTATTTACTCTATATGTCGCATAAGATAAAAGGGTCGAATAAATGTGGATGATGATGATAGAGTTTAACTTTCACTCTCAGTTCATATACAAAAGCAGGAAATGCAAAGCAGTTTGAAATGTTTCATCAGCGCCATCTCATGTTTGTTTTGTGATAATAATAATTGTGAATGTTTCAGCTGGTGGTGTTTGCGCTGTTATTAATAATAATAATAATTGTGAATGTTTCAGCTGGTGGTGTTTGTGCTGGTATTAATAATAATAATAATAATAATAATAATTGTTCTGAATGTTTCAGCTGGTTGTGTTTGTGCTGGTATTAATAATAATAATAATTGTTCTGAATGTTTCAGCTGGTTGTGTTTGTGCTGGTATTAATAATAATAATAATAATTGTGAATGTTTCAGCTGGTGGTGTTTGTGCTGGTATTAATAATAATAATAATAATAATAATTGTTCTGAATGTTTCAGCTGGTTGTGTTTGTGCTGGTATTAATAATAATAATAATTGTTCTGAATGTTTCAGCTGGTTGTGTTTGTGCTGGTATTAATAATAATAATAATAATTGTGAATGTTTCAGCTGGTGGTGTTTGCGCTGGTATTATTATTATTATTAATAATAATAATAATAATTCTGAATGTTTCAGCTGGTGGTGTTTGTGCTGGTATTAATAATAATAATAATAATAATTGTGAATGTTTCAGCTGGTGGTGTTTGTGCTGGTATTAATAATAATAATAATAATAATTGTGAATGTTTCAGCTGGTGGTGTTTGCGCTGTTATTAATAATAATAATAATAATAATAATAATTGTTCTGAATGTTTCAGCTGGTGGTGTTTGCGCTGTTATTAATAATAATAACAATAATAATTGTTCTGAATGTTTCAGCTGGTGGTGTTTGTGCTGGTATTATTAATAATAATAATAATAATAATAATAATTGTTCTGAATGTTTCAGCTGGTGGTGTTTGCGCTGTTATTATTAATAATAATAACAATAATAATTGTTCTGAATGTTTCAGCTGGTGGTGTTTGTGCTGGTATTAATAATAATAATAATAATAATAATAATTGTTCTGAATGTTTCAGCTGGTGGTGTTTGCGCTGTTATTAATAATAATAATAATAATTGTGAATGTTTCAGCTGGTGGTGTTTGCGCTGTTATTAATAATAATAACAATAATAATTGTTCTGAATGTTTCAGCTGGTGGTGTTTGTGCTGGTATTAATAATAACAATAATAATAATAATAATAATAATTGTTCTGAATGTTTCAGCTGGTGGTGTTTGTGCTGGTATTAATAATAATAATAATTGTGAATGTTTCAGCTGGTGGTGTTTGTGCTGGTATTAATAATAATAATAATAATTGTGAATGTTTCAGCTGGTGGTGTTTGCGCTGGTATTATTATTAATAATAATAATAATAATAATAATTCTGAATGTTTCAGCTGGTGGTGTTTGTGCTGGTATTAATAATAATAATAATTGTGAATGTTTCAGCTGGTGGTGTTTGTGCTGGTATTAATAATAATAATAATAATAATAATTGTTCTGAATGTTTCAGCTGGTGGTGTTTGTGCTGGTATTAATAATAACAATAATAATAATAATAATAATTGTTCTGAATGTTTCAGCTGGTGGTGTTTGTGCTGGTATTAATAATAATAATAATAATTGTGAATGTTTCAGCTGGTGGTGTTTGTGCTGGTATTAATAATAATAATAATAATTGTTCTGAATGTTTCAGCTGGTGGTGTTTGTGCTGGTATTAATAATAATAATAATAATAATTGTTCTGAATGTTTCAGCTGGTGGTGTTTGCGCTGTTATTAATAATAATAATAATAATAATAATTGTTCTGAATGTTTCAGCTGGTGGTGTTTGTGCTGGTATTAATAATAATAATAATAATAATAATAATAATAATAATTGTTCTGAATGTTTCAGCTGGTGGTGTTTGTGCTGGTATTAATAATAATAATAATAA
Source organism: Xyrauchen texanus (assembly GCF_025860055.1). Classification (NCBI taxonomy): domain Eukaryota; kingdom Metazoa; phylum Chordata; class Actinopteri; order Cypriniformes; family Catostomidae; genus Xyrauchen; species Xyrauchen texanus. The sequence continues at coordinate 50,438,649 of NC_068283.1, forward strand.
TAATTGTGAATGTTTCAGCTGGTTGTGTTTGTGCTGTATTAATAATAATAATAATAATAATAATAATAATAATTGTGAATGTTTCAGCTGGTTGTGTTTGTGCTGTATTAATAATAATAATAATAATAATAATAATAATAATTGTGAATGTTTCAGCTGGTTGTGTTTGTGCTGTATTAATAATAATAATAATAATAATAATAATAATAATTGTGAATGTTTCAGCTGGTGGTGTTTGTGCTGGTATTAATAATAATAATAATAGTAATAATTGTGAATGTTTCAGCTGGTGGTGTTTGCGCTGGTATTAATAATAATAATAATAATTGTTCTGAATGTTTCAGCTGGTGGTGTTTGTGCTGGTATTAATAATAATAATAATAATAATAATAATAATTGTTCTGAATGTTTCAGCTGGTGGTGTTTGCGCTGTTATTATTAATAATAATAATACTAATTGTTCTGAATGTTTCAGCTGGTGGTGTTTGTGCTGGTATTAATAATAATAATAATAATAATAATAATTGTGAATGTTTCAGCTGGTGGTGTTTGTGCTGGTATTAATAATAATAAAAATAATAATAATAATTGTTCTGAATGTTTCAGCTGGTGGTGTTTGCGCTGTTATTAATAATAATAATAATAATAATTGTGAATGTTTCAGCTGGTGGTGTTTGTGCTGGTATTAATAATAATAATAATAATAATAATAATAATTGTTCTGAATGTTTCAGCTGGTGGTGTTTGTGCTGGTATTAATAATAATAATAATAATAATTGTGAATGTTTCAGCTGGTTGTGTTTGTGCTGGTATTAATAATAATAATAATAATAATAATAATAATAATAATTGTGAATGTTTCAGCTGGTGGTGTTTGTGCTGGTATTAATAATAATAATAATAATAATTGTGAATGTTTCAGCTGGTGGTGTTTGTGCTGGTATTAATAATAATAATAATAATAATAATAATTGTGAATGTTTCAGCTGGTGGTGTTTGTGCTGGTATTAATAATAATAATAATAATAATAATAATAACAATAATAATTGTTCTGAATGTTTCAGCTGGTGGTGTTTGTGCTGGTATTAATAATAATAATAACAATAATAATAATAACAATAATAATTGTTCTGAATGTTTCAGCTGGTGGTGTTTGTGCTGGTATTAATAATAATAATAATAATAATAATAATTGTTCTGAATGTTTCAGCTGGTGGTGTTTGCGCTGTTATTAATAATAATAATAATAATAATTGTGAATGTTTCAGCTGGTGGTGTTTGTGCTGGTATTAATAATAATAATAATAATAATAATAATTGTTCTGAATGTTTCAGCTGGTGGTGTTTGCGCTGTTATTAATAATAATAATAATAATAATAATTGTGAATGTTTCAGCTGGTGGTGTTTGTGCTGGTATTAATAATAATAATAATAATAATAATTGTGAATGTTTCAGCTGGTGGTGTTTGTGCTGGTATTAATAATAATAATAATAATAATAATAATAATTGTTCTGAATGTTTCAGCTGGTGGTGTTTGTGCTGGTATTAATAATAATAATAATAATAATAATTGTTCTGAATGTTTCAGCTGGTTGTGTTTGTGCTGGTATTAATAATAATAATAATAATAATTGTGAATGTTTCAGCTGGTGGTGTTTGCGCTGTTATTAATAATAATAACAATAATAATTGTTCTGAATGTTTCAGCTGGTGGTGTTTGTGCTGGTATTAATAATAACAATAATAATAATAATAATAATTGTTCTGAATGTTTCAGCTGGTGGTGTTTGTGCTGGTATTAATAATAACAATAATAATAATAATAATAATAATTGTTCTGAATGTTTCAGCTGGTTGTGTTTGTGCTGGTATTAATAATAATAATAATAATAATTGTGAATGTTTCAGCTGGTGGTGTTTGTGCTGGTATTAATAATAATAATAATAATAATTGTGAATGTTTCAGCTGGTGGTGTTTGTGCTGGTATTAATAATAATAATAATAATAATTGTGAATGTTTCAGCTGGTGGTGTTTGCGCTGTTATTAATAATAATAACAATAATAATTGTTCTGAATGTTTCAGCTGGTGGTGTTTGTGCTGGTATTAATAATAACAATAATAATAATAATAATAATTGTTCTGAATGTTTCAGCTGGTGGTGTTTGTGCTGGTATTAATAATAACAATAATAATAATAATAATAATTGTTCTGAATGTTTCAGCTGGTGGTGTTTGTGCTGGTATTAATAATAATAATAATAATTGTGAATGTTTCAGCTGGTGGTGTTTGTGCTGGTATTAATAATAATAATAATATTTGTTCTGAATGTTTCAGCTGGTGGTGTTTGCGCTGTTATTAATAATAATAATAATAATAATTGTTCTGAATGTTTCAGCTGGTGGTGTTTGTGCTGGTATTAATAATAATAATAATAATAATAATAATAATAATTGTTCTGAATGTTTCAGCTGGTGGTGTTTGTGCTGGTATTAATAATAATAATAATAATAATTGTTCTGAATGTTTCAGCTGGTGGGGTTCGGACTGGTCTCGCTCGGTCTGTGGCTCCGGTTTGGCGCTCAAACTCAAGGATTCTTTGACATCGATTTAAACACAGCACAGTTCACGATCGGTGAGATTTTATTATCACAATATTATATATATATATATATAGATTGTATCATTTACTCACCCTTGTGTTGTTCCGAACTGGTGTAAATAAAGTGAAATGAAAGTGAATAGTGACTGAGATGAACATCCTGTAGCGTTCTCATGTGTCCTGTATCTAAGACTGTGCTTCTCTCGGTCAGGTGTGACGGTGCTGATCGTCACTGGTGTTCTGATGCTGACCGTCGCTGTGATCGGGGATTATGGAGCGTGTCATCACAGTAAAACTGCTCTTAGTGTGGTGAGGAAAATTAGCATTCAAATTTGCCATATTTACTCAAACTGGGCATGAAAAAAGGATCATTTCAAAAGAAGTCATTAAAAATCTGATTGTAACATGTTCTATGAATTAGCTGATGCTAATATATTCAGATTACAGTGAGAAAAATGAATCTTCTCATGTGAACATGAATCAATGAGATCAACAGCATCTTCACACAACCATAACTCATGACATCAGATAATAATTGTCATATTGAAGCCCATAATCATGCTGATTTTGCTTACTATATAG
>NC_068283.1:50449338-50501838 GCF_025860055.1 Xyrauchen texanus
TCAGACTGATCTGGGCTTGATTCTTTCCATTCTTTAATGATTCCATATAAACTTCCAGCAAAACTGGAGCCAGTTCTGTAGCATAAGATCTAATAAATTCATTGGCAAAGCCATCTGTAGGCAAGGCCTTAAATACTTTGTGATAGTTTCACTTTCCCATGAATCCCAGTGACCTATTCTATGAATATACCTGTCATTTTTAATCTGATCGCCAGGGGGCGCTCCCGTTTTAAGCTTTATATGTTTAGGATTGTTTGTACTGTTTAAGTTGTTTATAATACTTGCTCAAGATCATTATTCTTATGTGCTCCCTCATTCTCTGGTCCCTCATTTTAAGGGCAGTGGTGGAGTCATTACAGAAAATGGGTATTTAAAGTAATATATTTTATTGAAGTACACAACATTATAGGCAACTTTGAACAATAAAGCCAAGGTTAATTCATATAGTCAAAAAGGCACACAAGATGGCCGCCTTGTGTGAAGAGACTGAGAGTGGGTTTCCTTTTGAGCCAGACTACTCATCTGAACCTTTCAACACCAGACGTGAACCCTTACAAGACCTCATTCATTCACTCAGTCATCTGAATTTGAACAATGACTGCCATAATTCGTCACCAAATCAACACAACAACAGTTAATTAAAGAGGAGGTAACTAACATGCTCAACAAAGGCATCATAAGACTTTCGGTTTCACCTTGGGCAGCGCCAGTAGTCCTTGTACCCAAGAAGGATCGAAGTACCCGCTTCTGTATTGACTACCGAGCTCTGAACACCAAGACACCTCTCGATGGATTTCCTATGCTGCAGATTCAGGATATCCTTGAATCTCCGTATGGAGCAACAATCTTCAGTACACTGGACCTCAAAAGTGGCTATTGGCAGGTTTGCATGGATGAGAATAGTCAAGTCAAGCCAATATTATTTGTATAGCGCCTTTCACAACACACATCGTTTCAAAGCAGCTTTACAAAGAAGATCAGCATTAACAGAAGATAAAACTGCAATGTCTATAATGTCGATTAATCATCATTGTGTAATTAGATAATATACGATTGTTAATCGTGTTTAAAAATATGTAATTAAATAATAATTGTATTAATAACCCCAGTGAGCAGCTGAAAGCGACTGTGACAAGGAACACAAAACTCCATAAGATGTTGATTAATGGAGAAAAAGTTCCCCTCTGACTAACCCCACCCTAACCCTAAACCAGACTCACTGTGGGGGCCAGTTCCCCTTCTTCTAGCCCCACCCTAACCCTAAACCAGACTCACTGTGGGGGCCAGTTCCCCTCTGACTAACCCCACCCTAACCCTAAACCAGACTCACTGTGGGGGCCAGTTCCCCTTCTTCTAGCCCCACCCTAACCCTAAACCAGACTCACTGTGGGGGCTAGTTCCCCTCTGACTAACCCCAGCCTAACCCTAAACCAGACTCACTGTGGGGGCCAGTTCCCCTCTGACTAACCCCACCCTAACCCTAAACCAGACTCACTGTGGGGGCCAGTTCCCCTCTGACTAACCCCAGCCTAACCCTAAACCAGACTCACTGTGGGGGCCAGTTCCCCTCTGACTAACCCCAGCCTAACCCTAAACCAGACTCACTGTGGGGGCCAGTTCCCCTCTGACAAACCCCAGCCTAACCCTAAACCAGACTCACTGTGGGGGCCAGTTCCCCTCTGACTAACCCCACCCTAACCCTAAACCAGACTCACTGTGGGGGCCAGTTCCCCTCTGACTAACCCCAGCCTAACCCTAAACCAGACTCACTGTGGGGGCCAGTTCCCCTCTGACTAACCCCAGCCTAACCCTAAACCAGACTCACTGTGGGGGCTAGTTCCCCTCTGACAAACCCCAGCCTAACCCTAAACCAGACTCACTGTGGGGGCTAGTTCCCTCTGACTAACCCCACCCTAACCCTAAACCAGACTCACTGTGGGGGCCAGTTCCCTCTGACTAACCTAACCCTAAACCAGACTCACTGTGGGGGCCAGTTCCCCTCTGACTAATCCCACCCTAATCCTAAACCAGACTCACTGTGGGGGCCAGTTCCCCTCTGACTAACCCCACCCTAACCCTAAACCAGACTCACTGTGGGGGCCAGTTCCCCTCTGACTAATCCCACCCTAACCCTAAACCAGACTCACTGTGGGGGCCAGTTCCCCTCTGACTAACCCCACCCTAACCCTAAACCAGACTCACTGTGGGGGCCAGTTCCCCTCTGACTAACCCCAGCCTAACCCTAAACCAGACTCACTGTGGGGGCCAGTTCCCCTCTGACTAACCCCAGCCTAACCCTAAACCAGACTCACTGTGGGGGCTAGTTCCCCTCTGACAAACCCCAGCCTAACCCTAAACCAGACTCACTGTGGGGGCTAGTTCCCCTCTGACTAACCCCACCCTAACCCTAAACCAGACTCACTGTGGGGGCCAGTTCCCCTCTGACTAACCTAACCCTAAACCAGACTCACTGTGGGGGCCAGTTCCCCTCTGACTAATCCCACCCTAATCCTAAACCAGACTCACTGTGGGGGCCAGTTCCCCTCTGACTAACCCCACCCTAACCCTAAACCAGACTCACTGTGGGGGCCAGTTCCCCTCTGACTAACCCCACCCTAACCCTAAACCAGACTCACTGTGGGGCCAGTTCCCCTCTGACTAACCCCACCCTAACCCTAAACCAGACTCACTGTGGGGGTCAGTTCCCCTCGGGCTAACATCATGAATATAATGTAAATATTACTTATGTATAGTTAAAATCATGGTTTAAAATGATTAAACTAAGTAAGTGTTAAGGGTCAGTGTTTAAACATCGATTGTGTTTGAACTGTAAGATTAATGACTAATGTCTTTGAAGTCCATCTTGATTAATTGCAGAAGTTCACATAGATGCAATTGTCCTTGTTAATTGGCTGATGAAGGCTTTTGTTGGCAATAGTTAGTCTATATATTCCATTTCAAGATCGTAGTCCATCAACAGACCGAGGTGATGCAGGCAGAGATCAGGGATGTGAAACGAAGTTCAACCTGGCCGGTAATTTCGGTGAGGTTCGGTGTGGTCCATCCTAAATTCAAGGTTCAGGTAATGGCATATGAAGTATTCCATGTCTTATGGTTGGAGTTGGCATCAGTTCATCGTCTGAAGTCCATCATAATAGACTGAAGTGATGTTTGGCTGGCACCGGCTGCATTTAGTCATCATCATTCAGCGACATGTAGCAGTGGAGTTCAACATGAAGCAGGAATGGTGCTGGATCCAGCCGGTTCTGGTGACCTCAGGATAGTCCCGAGGTTGAGACAGGGAAACAAATGAAATAATATAAGCATAGATGCCATTCAATTTATTGCAGAGTTAGAGATCATGATCAATGTTTCTGGTTTCTGGTTCCGGCAAACTAAACTAAAGCAGCTTAATTGTGGGTTGGAGGATAAATTAGGTGTATGCCTGGCTAAATAGAGGAGTCTTTAGTCTAGTCTTAAACTGAGGGAGTGTGTCTGTATCTCGAACAGTGTTTGGGAGACTATTCCATAGTTTAGGAGCCAAATATGAAAAGGATCTTCCTCCTTTTGTGGATTTTGATATTCTAGGAACTATTAACAGGCCAGAATTTTGCAATCGTAATGAACATGTTGGACTATAGTGTGGTAGAAGATCACTTAAGGACTGCGGAGACCATTCAAAGCTTTGTATGTAGTTACAGAATTTTATAATTAATACGGAATTTAACAGGTAACAATGTAACGATGATAAAATGGGGCTAATATGATCATATTTCTTGGTTCATGTTAGCACTCTGGCTGCTGCATTTTGAACCATCTGAAATTTATTTATTGATCTTGCTGGACATCCTCCCAGTAATGCATTACAATAATCTAGTCTTGAGGTCATGAACGCATTAATTAGTTGTTCGGCATCAGCAACAGAGATCATGTGCCATAATTTAGCAATATTTCTTAGGTGGAAGAAATAAAGGACAGATTGGTATCAAATATAACACCTAAGTTCTTCACTGTTGAAGATGATGTAACAGAACATCCATCTAGAGTCAAATTATATTTTAGAGGTTTTTGGTCCAATAATTAGAACCTCTGTTTTGTCGGAATTGAGTAGAAGGAAATTTCTGGCCATCCAATCTTTGATTTCATTGATACACTCTGCTAATTTGGAGAATTGTGAATCAGGTTTTGAAGAAATATAAAGTTGGTTATCGTCGGCATAGCAGTGGAAACACAATTCCTGATAATCTCAGGAATTGTATAGGGAAGAATATACATGGAGAATAGCAGAGGCCCTAAAACTGATCCCTGTGGCACTCCATACTTTACTTTTGTTTGGTTTGACAACTCCTCATATACATAGACAAAGTGGTAGCGGTCTGCTAAATATTACCTAAACCATGCTAATGCAACTACACAAATGCCAACATAATTCTCTAGACTATAGGCCTTTATCACAGTGCTCGTGTCGTCACTTCCAATGGCGGATAGTAGCGTAAAGCGACTTCCGGTTTAATCTGTAGCAATGACGGCGAGCACAGCGAGGAATTGTTGTTGCGTTCCTAAATGTTCTAATAGTTCATCTAAACAGCCGTATCTCAGTTTCCATTCTTCAGACTGGATCTTGAGCCTGAAGTGCTATTTCAGTACTCTGGTATGATGAATGTGAATGTTTTACAGTGTGGGTTTGTTGTACATCCTGATGCGCCACACCTTGGCACAAGCCCTGATGGCAGAGTCTATGACCCTACTGAGAACCCTCCCTTTGGACTTGCAGAGGTAAAATGCCCTGACGTTGATGACATTTCTCAGGTGACACACAAAATTTGTCAACGGTCAAGCAAAGCTAAAGGAAAGCCACAAATACTACTGGCAAGTTCAGGGACAGCTTGCAGTAACAGGACTGTTGGTGTGATTTTATAACAAATACCAAAACAGATATAACCATTCAGCGCATCTGGAGAGATGAGAGTTTAATTGTCTTGATGAGGGACAAAGTAGACATTTTTTTCTTTAATATATACATATTTTTACAATATTTTCTAACTCTAGGAGTTGTTAAACTAATACTGGTGTTGATTGATTGTTTGTTTGTTTATTGTTAAAGGAATAGGTTCCCAAAAATGTAATGTATGCAATTTACTCACCCTCGTGCCATCCTAGATGTACATGATGCACTCTCACTCTCTCTCTCTCTCTCTCTCTCTCTATATATATATATATATACACACACCTAAAGGATTATTAGGAACACCTGTTCAATTTCTCATTAATGCAATTATCTAATCAACCAATCACATGGCAGTTGCTTCAATGCATTTAGGGGTGTGGTCCTGGTCAAGACAATCTCCTGAACTCCAAACTGAATGTCAGAATGGGAAAGAAAGGTGATTTAAGCAATTTTGAGTGTGGCATGGTTGTTGGTGCCAGACGGGCTGGTCTGAGTATTTCACAATCTGCTCAGTTACTGGGATTTTCATTCACAACCATTTCTAGGGTTTACAAAGAATGGTGTGAAAAGGGAAAAACATCCAGTATGCGGCAGTCCTGTGGGCGAAAATGCCTTGTTGATGCTAGAGGTCAGAGGAGAATGGGCCGACTGATTCAAGCTGATAGAAGAGCAACTTTGCCTGAAATAACCACTCGTTACAACCGAGGTATGCAGCAAAGCATTTGTGAAGCCACAACACACACAACCTTGAGGCGGATGGGCTACAACAGCAGAAGACCCCACCGGGTACCACTCATCTCCACTACAAATAGGAAAAAGAGGATACAATTTGCAAGAGCTCACCAAAATTGGACAGTTGAAGACTGGAAAAATGTTGCCTGGTCTGATGAGTCTCGATTTCTGTTGAGACATTCAGATGGTAGAGTCAGAATTTGGCGTAAACAGAATGAGAACATGGATCCATCATGCCTTGTTACCACTGTGCAGGCTGGTGGTGGTGGTGTAATGGTGTGGGGGATGTTTTCTTGGCACACTTTAGGCCCCTTAGTGCCAATTGGGCATCGTTTAAATGCCACGGCCTACCTGAGCATTGTTTCTGACCATGTCCATCCCTTTATGGCCACCATGTACCCATCCTCTGATGGCTATTTCCAGCAGGATAATGCACCATGTCACAAAGCTCGAATCATTTCAAATTGGTTTCTTGAACATGACAATGAGTTCACTGTACTAAAATGGCCCCCACAGTCACCAGATCTCAACCCAATAGAGCATCTTTGGGATGTGGTGGAACGGGAGCTCCGTGCCCTGGATGTGCATCCCACAAATCTCCATCAACTGCAAGATGCTATCCTATCAATATGGGCCAACATTTCTAAAGAATGCTTTCAGCACCTTGTTGAATCAACGCCACGTAGAATTAAGGCAGTTCTGAAGGCGAAAGGGGGTCAAACACAGTATTAGTATGGTGTTCCTAATAATCCTTTAGGTGAGTGTATACACACACACCCACATGTATACATATATGGGGGCCCCAACAAATAGGTAAAAACTAATTAAATTTTTTTTTTTTTTTTTTTTTATATTATACACTATATAAACCATCATCATTGAGTATATTTCAAATAATAATACAATTAATTATGTCTTTGATTTTACTTATTTTGGCAATAAAAGTTAAATATCCCTATTGACCAAAAAGTAAACATCCACATTGACTGACAACCCCCCTGTATCTGCATGAAATGGTTTGGTCCTGCCTTAGCGCGCTCATCAGTGAGTGAATGACAGTGTTTAGTTGCAGACAGTTAGTCGATGCGCCAGAAACACAGATTACAATGTTGAATAGTTATAAGAAAATCTGGTTTTCAAAAAAGAAAGAGAGAAAAGAGAGAGAGGAAAGACAAAGGAAAGGGTGTCAATCTGTAACCCAGTTTTTCACCAAGAAAGGTGGGTAGCCTTTAGTCTGTGAGTTGTATTAACCTGTTGTCCATAGAGACAGAGCGTATTTAGGCCACGGAACAATCCAACCGTCTCCATTGACTTTGCATTGCGAGAGACTGCCTCCTTGTCATTTATGACTTATAACAAAAAAACAAAACAATGTCTAAAAGCTGCTGTGTGACAAGGTATACAGCAAACAAGCTAAATAACCCAGAAATAATTTTTTATAAGCTGTCGACACCAAAAAACGGTTTGTTTCAGGACATAAAAGGAGACTACTACTACTTCCCGAACTGCTCTGAGAACTACGCCCACTGGAACGCGACATGATATTGTAAAAAGAAAAAAATACATTCATAATTTTAACCATGTCGTTTGCTTATTTCACCACCCTATGTGAACCTGAGAGGAGGAGATATATTCAATTTACCCATTCTTCCTTCTGATGCTTCACGTCTTATTGCCTGTATCTACTTTTGTCTCCTTAAAGGCTGGCTTTTACCATTCTGAAAATTATAAAAATGTATTTCTGGGTTTAGTTAGGCATTTTCTGTCTTTTGTTATATGTCATAAATGACAAGGAGGCAGCCTCTCGCAATGCAAAGTCAACGGAGATGGTTGGATTGTCTTCCCTCCCGGTGGGCGTGGTCTTCAGATTATGACGCGTTGCGCTCAGTCTCTGTAGTGAAATAAGCTAGCTAGCTAAAAAAATAAATAATAAGTTAGCTAGCTGCAGGTGTTAGCCTACATTTCATCAACATTTAATCAGTGCAGGGAAACTTTTAGCAAGATATTCATATTAAATCATTGTCCATGCCCCTTTTAGCAGACTTAACATGAGTCAGCAGCACCCCAGTCTCCCCATAACTGTACCCCTCCCTGTCCCTGTGAAGAAGGTGAGCAACATCGTGTAAATGACTTAGCATCATTCCAGGGAGTCTGTGTGGGGTTCTCTGTCTCTCTTGCTCTTTTTACCATAACAAAAAAGAAAATGACATATTTATTAATGACAGAAATCAAACACAAATTATTTTCTCACATAATGACCATTATGACATAAATAAAAAAAACAACCTCCTGTCTGTACTGGATGCAGTTAGAAACAATGAGTAGCTTACCTCAACCTGCATGTAAGTTACAGACAATATTAAAATAATCCAGTTTGATGCGTAAATTTAGACAGAATTTTGGCTGTTAAATGACATCTATAGATACAGACTTTATTATTCCCATAATGAAGGGCAGTTTATTTGAGAAGCTTGCACGCGCACACACACACACGCACGCACACAAAAATCTATCATATCTAATGTATGTAATCAAGTGGTGGTAATACAGAACTATAGGTAATTTGGGTCAATGTCAGAAGGGGCCCAATTAGATTTTTTTGTCATGGGGCCCAAAATTCCTGGCGGCACCCCTGCACACACACACATGTATACATACATATATATATATATATATATATATATATATATATATATATATATATATATATATATATATATACATACATACATACATGTATACATATGTATATGTATACGTGTATATATTGTTATGTCCCAGGTCTAGGGTTCGAGAAAATAACATAAATAAAGTCTTTCTTTTTATTATTTTGAAAAACGTTGTTCAAACTGATACGATAAGCACAAGACAGCAAAAGGAAGCAAATTAATTTCAGGGTTGGGTAAGAGCCAATATAACAAACAAAACTGAGGCTACCTAGTTTTAGAGAAAATTATTATCCTATCAAAAAAAAAAAACATTTAAACAAAATACAGAGACTAAACTGACTCCCTTACTAGCCAAAAACAAGAGAAAATATAATGTTCACAATAAAGAAAAAATGGCACCCCAACCCCTACGGCTTCCGTGCTGAAACGCAGTGACATTTACAATAATTATAATAACCAACAGAAACACTCAGCCACGTTGAGTGTAAAAAGAAAAACCGTGTACAGAAAACTTTATAAAAGAAATGGGAAAAGAACAAATCAAGGGGAATAAGGTGAGAGAAAACTAAATAACACAGTACTTATAAAAGTCACTACACGGACTTAATTCTCTTTCCTACAATAACAACAGTTTCAAAGACACGCAATAAACAACATTCCAATCTCTCTCTCTAGATCCACGTTCCTTCCTTTCTTTTAAAAGACGCGCAGTTCCAGCCTGACCAGCCACGGGGCACGTTACCGACACGTTCAATTAGGGCGGTGCAACCTGCGTGAGTGACAGAGTGAGAGAGAGAGAGAGAGAGATAGAGAGAGAGACACACACACACGCAGTACCCAACATGTCTCATCAAAACAATATATATATATATATATATGTATACGTGTATATGTATGTATACATATACACATATACATATATATACACAGTAACTCTTAAGAGTGCTGATGTGCTTAAACTAGTGCTGATGTTGATAAATTCCATTTTTGGGTAAACTACTCTTAAAGATTCTTCAAATGTCTATTTTGGTTGAGCAACTTTTTGTCTTAAATTTTTTATAGTGCCTATTCATAACGAAGTTCACTGTAAATTGTCAATGAATAAATGAGAAATTGTAACTTAACTTTTTAATTGTCACAATGCAGTCAATACTTGTACATATCAATGCAGTCAATACTTGTACATATCAATGCAGTCAATACTTGTACATATATGTATAAAAGTGGTGCAATAAAAAAAAATCCAATTTTTAAGTTTGCAACTTTTAGGCTCATTTACTAAAAAAATGTTGCAACATTAAATGCAAGTTTTCACAATTCAATATTTTTGTACAAATTAAACTAAACTTAAAGTTATGAAATGACAGACATTTGATTGGTGGCAACTTAAATCATGTTTCTTTTCTGTATATACATTTTATACAACAACATCATTTACATCAAGTGGGCCTTGGTAATTAGCCATTAAACAGCAGTTCGCCCATATTTGGTTCACTTCAATTACTCTTTCCACCACAATCCTTAGACGGGCTATTGATTGTGTACGTTTCGTCTCCTCTTTTGTAAATTGTGCTGCTTTTTTGAATGGAGGGATAACAAGTCTGGCTCCCACATTTTCAAGCAGTGGCTCTATGGTAAAGCTTTTATCTGCCATACAACAGTCTCCAGGCTCGAGCAGTTCCAAAAGTCCAGACTGTTTTGTTATCTCCCTGTCTGAGATGGATCCAGTGAACAGCTGTGACACAAAGGTTATGGCCCCACATGGAGCAACACCAACCAAGCCTTTGAAGGCAGGGTAGTTTTTGTAATGTGAAAACATCTCTGACTGTAGTGTAAGTGCTGTGGGGTTTTCACATCTGATCTCAGTACAGTCCAAAATAACACGGACATCTGGGCAGTACTCCTTAAATTTTGCTGGCATGGTTGCTCTGACTTCCTCTTTGGTCATCCAAATAGGCAAAGACCCCAAAACAAGGTACAGAAAATTTGCCCATGTTATGATTACTCGACTGACCGTTGTTGTACTCACATTAAATATATCTGCCAGGAACTTCTCTCGTAGACCTGCAGACACGCGACAGCAATAAAGAACAAACTCATCAATAAGCTGAAGCTTTCTGTTAGAGCTTGGTCCTGGAACCGTCTCTAGACCATGTCTCTGTGCCTTAGACCAATACACAAGGTTTGATGCTGATGGTTCTATTGATGCCCAGAAAATCCTGAAAATCTTCTCTGAGGGAAAGCACGTGTAAAATCGGAAGTCGTCATTTGAGAGAAAAAGTCTATTTATTTGAATGCGGGAGACAGACAAAGCTCGCACTTCAGCCTCCAGCTCTCTAATTCTCTCTGCTGCAGCATCCAAAAGACCTGGACACGGAGGTGTTGTGTAGTCATGGTCTGTGGGTGGGACGGGTCCGTAATAGACTACAGGCTGTTCATCACTGATCTCTGATTCACTGCAATGTTGGCGCTTTAACGTTACCTTATCTAGCACATCGGATCGTTTTGGGCGAACACTCCCCCAGTTGTTCCATTCGAACCTGGACGGTATAACTCCACATTTCAAGCGTTTACGATCGGCTGTTGACGAGCAGTCAGACTCTGTGAAGTTTTTCCCGCACACGTACGTACTCCCTTTTAAAACTGCAAAACTTTTGCCTTCATCCCGCCGAATAGCATGAATCCACATTTTCTTCGCTTTTTCATCGGTTGGAAAAGAATGGAAACTGAGATACGGCTGTTTAGTTAAACTATTAGAACATTTAGGAACGCAACAACAATTCCTGACTGTGCTATCCGCCATTGGAAGTGACAACACGAGCACTGTGATAAAGGCCTATTCAAGAGAATGTCGTGATCTATCGTGTCGAATGCAGCACTAAGATCTAAAAGCACTAGAAGAGAAATGCAGCCGCGATCAGATGATAAGAGCAAGTCATTAGTAACTCTGATAAGTGCAGTCTCTGTACTGTGATGAAACTCTGGACTCCTGACTGAAATTCTTCATATATTCTATTTCTCTGTAGAAATGAACATATTTTGGAGGACACTACCTTTTCTAGTATTTTCGACATAAACAGGTGATTTGAAATCGGTCTGTAATTAGTCAGTTCTCCAGGATCAAGTTGTGGCATAAGCGGTTTGATAACTGCCATTTTAAAGTTTCTTGGGACATGTCCTAAGCATAGCAAGCAATTAATAATATTAAGAAGAGGTTCTGATATTACAGGAGATACCTCTTTTAAGAGCTTAGTTGGTATTGGATCTAACAAACATGTTGTGGCTTTTGATGTTTCGATAAGTTTTGTTAGCTCTTCATAACCTATGACAGAGAAGGATTGAAGTTGCACGTGAGGAAAATTAATAGACACTGTTTTCTGAGGTGCGATGACAGATGATTGCATAATTCCAATTTTATTTCTAATGATTTCAATATTATCTGTAAAGAAATTCATGAAGTCATTACTCTTGTGCTGTGATGTAATATCTGGTTCGGTTGAGGCTTTATTCCTAACCAATTTAGCCACAGAACTGAATAAACATCTAGGATTGTTGTGGTTATTTTCTATGAGTTTACTAAAATATGCTGACCTGGCAGCTTTTAGTGAGTGTTTGTAGCTACAGACACTATCCTTCCATGCACCACGAAATACTTCTAATTTTGTATTTTTCCAAATGTGCTCCATTTTCTGAGCTGCTCTCTTGAGAGCATGAGTGTGATCATTGTAACATGGTGCAGGGCTTATTTCTTTAATTTTCTTTAATCGAAGTGGGGCGACAATATCAAGGGTGCTAGAGAAGACTGCATTTATATTTTTTGTTATTTCATCAAGTTCTTCTGGGCTTTGGGGTTTATTGAGTGTATGAGATAGATCTGGAAGAGTATTAGTGAAGCTATCTTTAGTGGTCGATAGAATAGTTCTACCTGAATGATAGCGTGGTGTAGATTGAGTAACATTAGTTGATTGCAGCATACAAGAGATGAGGTAATGATCTGAAATGTCATCGCTCTGCTGCAGAATTTCTATATTAGCAACATCAACTCCATATGAAAGAATTAAATCTAGCGTATGATTATGGCGATGAGTTGGTCCTGTTACATTTTGTCTGACTCCAAGAGAGTTGAGAATATGGATAAATGCTAATCCCAATGTATCATTTTCATTATCTATGTGAATGTTGAAGTCACCAACAATTAAGGCTCTATCTACAGTAACTACAAGATCTGATAAAAAATTTGCAAATTCACCAAGGAAATCTGAATAAGGCCCGGGTGATCTATACATTGTAGCAAGGGTAAAAGATTACATTGTTTACTTATTTATATCTGATGGTGTCACATTAAGCATTATTAGTTCAAATGACTTACACTTATATCCTGTCCTCTGAGTAACACCAAAATCTTCACTGTAAATTGTAGCAACACCTCCTCCTCGACGCTTCAGACGAGGCTCATGTTTATAACAATAACCTGGGGGAGTAGATTCATTTAAACTAATATATTCATCCGGTTTAAGCAGGTTTCAGTCAAACAGAGTGCATCCAATCTATGATCTGTAATCATTTCATTGACAATTAGTGCTTTGGTAGAAAGAGACCTAATGTTTATTAGCCCTACCTTCATATGATGTTTATCTTATTTTTTTTTGTTTTGTTTGAGTTTGATCTTAATCACATTTTTTCTAAATTATTTAGTGAGGGTATTGTGTTTGGTAGTTTGGGGAACATACACAGTCTCTATGAGATAACTAGGTGATACAGTCTCTATGTGTTGTAGTTTATGCGACCTGTGCGACGTCTCAAGACAGCTAGCAGACGTTCGGATTAACCAGTTTGTCTGCTTCCTGACCTGGGCCCCAGTTAGTCAAATACTATCATTATTAAAACTGTGAGCCAAATTACAAGAGAGGAGAGTGGCACCTTCCCTGGAGGGATGGACCTGACCTCTCTTTAGCAGGTCAGGTCTACCCCAAAAACTCGTCCAATTGTCTATAAATCCTATTCTATTCTCCAGACACCACTCAGACATCCAGCCATTCAGTGACACTAATCTACTATAAACATCGTCACCATGATGAGCAGGAAGGGGACCAGAGCATATTACAGTGCCTGACATCGTTTTTGCAAATTCACACACCTCTTTAACATTATCTTTAGTGATCTCCGACTGGTGAAGCCGGACATCGTTAGTGCTGACATGAATAACAATTTTAGAAAATCTACATTTAGCATTAGCCAGCACTTGTAAATTTGATTTAATATCAGATGCCCTGGCACCCGAAATACAATCAACAATAGTGGCTGGAGTCTCTATTTCCATGTTCCTTACAATAGAATCACCAATAACAAGGGCTCTTTCAACATGATTCTCAGTGGGTATATCACTAAGTGGGGAGAATCGATTGGAAACCCTAACAGGAGCGGGAGAGTGGTGTCTCTTTGCTGAGCGAGTATGCCGCAGAGACGTCACCCAAATGTCCTGCTGCAGGGGCTCTACATCCGGAACCAAAGTGTGTATGTTGCTCTCTTTACTACTTGCATCCGAAACAGTATCTACCGGCTTCTCTTTCTCACTGACCTCCACTAGCGTTCGGATGTGAGTCTCTAACTCATTAACCTTCTCCGTCAGCCTGACTAATTCCTTACATTTATCACATGTGAATCCCTCACTGCTGACGGAGGAGGCTATTGTAAACATGTGACATGCAATGCAGGAAGAAATAACATGAGTGGATGCCATGACTTACTGCAAATGGTTTGTTGTTGTTGGTTGTTCCTGAGCAATGAGGGTTTGAGATTGATGTGAATCCCTCACGCAATTGTTTGTTGTTCTGGATAAGCGGTGCTTTGAGATCGATGCAATAATCTGTGTACCGCAGAAGAAAAAAAAGGGGTGCACACTCACACTAAAAAATGCATGCTGTTCAATCGTGATAAAAATAGAAAGCGGATGCAGGTGGAATATGCACGCAGTTGAATCGCTATAAGAGAATAATGCGGGGGGAAAACCTGATGTGTGCTGAAAAATGGCAGTTGTTAAGGATTAAAGGCTGAAAACAGATATATAAGCGATGCTAAAAAACTAGCAGGCTTTAATCACCGACTCGAGCTAGGCGCCAGCAGCAACAGGGAAAATACACACAGATGAAACAGTAGAAAAACGGAAAAACCTGAAACATGTGTTAAAGTGACGGGATAAAACGCAATGCGAAGCAGGCTACAAACACAAACACTTGTGCAGCGTGCCATCAGCAACAGGAAGTCCAGTGACGTCAGACATTTTTCCAAAAGAGCCAATAATACCAACAATAGAGACACACATTACAACTAATCATACCCGTTTCATTGAGGGAACAGTTTTTACAGTTTTCTTCCAATTTGGAATGCCCAATTCACACTACTTAGTAGGTCCTCGTGGTGGCGTGGTTACTCGCCTCAATCCAGGTGGCGGAGGACAAGTCTCAGTTGTGTCCGCTTCTGAGAGGGTCAATCCACGCATCTTATGACGTGACTCGTTGTGCATTACACCGCGGAGACTCACAGCATGTGGAGACTCATGATACTCTCCACGATCCACACACAACTCACCACACGCCCCATTGAGAGAACCACTAATCACCACCACAAGGAGGTTACCCCATGTGACTCTACCCTCCCTAGCAACCGGCCCAATTTGGTTGCCCACCACAAAAACTTCAGAAATTAGACACTATGTCTGAAAGATGTGTTTAACTGTTTAGAAAAAGGTGTGTTAGAAATAGTCAATGCCTCATTCTTCAGGTACTTTTACAAAGTCCCTGAAATCTGCAGGTGTTAAGCCCCTTCAATAAAAGAACAATCTGGATGTCTCTATTTTAAACAACTACAGATCAAAGTCAAATCTTCCTTTTTTATTGGTAAGATTATTACAAATGTTGTTTTCAATCAGTTGAAAATTATTAAACTCGAATGGCTACTTGGACAATTTCCAGTCTGGTTTCTGACCGCATCACAGAACAGAGACGGTGCTTATAAAGATACCTAATGATATTCGGCTAAATACTGATTCATGAAAAATATCAGTGCTGGTATTATTAGATCTCAGTGCTGCTTTTGACACTGTTGACCACAACATTCTCCTGGACAGACTGGAAAACTGGGTAGGGCTCCCTGGGACGGTCCTCAGCTGGTTCAGGTCATATCTAGAAGGGAGGGGTTACTATGTGAACATGTGAGCAACTATGAATCTGAGTGGACATCCATGACGTGTGGAGTCCTACAAGACTCAATTCTTGCACCAGTCATGTTCAACCAGTATATGCTCCCACTAGACCAAATTATGAAAAATAACAAAATTGCGTACCATAGCTATGTAGTCGACACCCAGATCGTCCAAATGTCCAAATGACTACAGTCCCATAGACACTCTGTACCTTCGCATTGACAAAATTAACAGTTGGATGTGTAGAAACTTCCTTCAGTTAAACAAAGATAAGACAGAGGTCAGTTGAAATTCCCAAGGTGAACACGTACCTTGACTCCAAGGGTCAATCTCAATTCTGGGATCACAACAAAAGAGGCGGACACAATTATAAAAATAGTAACATTTTATTTTAGGCAAGGCAAGTTTATTTATATAGCACATTTCATACACAATGGTAATTCAAGGTGCTTTACTTAAAGAAAATGTAAAACAAATTAACCCCAACCATAAATTAGAATAAAGAGTATTCAAATAAATAAAAATAGTCCAGGAATAAAATGATAGAGTTCAATCAGTAAGTAATGCACAGTTAAGCAGATGTGTTTTCAGTCTGGACTTGAATGTGGTTACTGTTGGAGCACACCTGACCTCTTCTGGAAGCTGGTGCCAGCTGCAGGTGGCATAATAGGTAAATGCTATCACCTTCCATTCGACTTGAGCCCTGTTCACACATGCAGCGGCTTCCAGCGACAAAGCAACATCCATCCATCCATAGTCAACCGCTTATCCTGTGTACAGGGTCGCGGGGGGCTGGAGCCTATCCCAGCTAACATTGGGCGAAAGGCGGGGGACACCCTGGACAGGTCGCCAGTACAAAGCAACATGATCTAATTTATTTTCAATCAGAGCTAGTGACTTCCGACGACACAAGCGAGAGCGATCTCTGGAAACTAGATGTGGACATTTCCAGAGAATTCAGAAAGTTGAGAAAAGTTTAACTTAATGTTGCTAGGGTGGGTAGAGTCACATTGAGTTACCTTCCTCATTGTCACAATATGGGGCACACCTGCTCTCGGTGGGGTGTGTGGTGAGTTGTGTGTGGACACCAAGTGTTTCTGTGTTCACATGCTCCGCAAGCCATGTGATAAGATGCATGGGCTGACTGTTTCAGAAGTGGAGGCAACTGAGGTTTGTCCTCCGCCACCTGGATTGAGGCGAGAAACTCACCACCAGAAGGAAGTAGAGAACATTGGGAATTGGCCATTCCAATTTGGGGAGAAAAGGGGAGAAAAAAAACAACTAATAGGTGTGAAGACTGAGTCAGTGGCGCTCACGTCATCCGTCTCTCAAGTGCAGACAAGACAGAGAAGTTTAAGTTTATGTGAGTGATTTCACTGTTCAATTATTTGTCTGTGACAAAATGCATAGATATAAAAAAGAAATAGTTTGCAGTCTGAATGATTTTTATTTGTACACTGATCTTACACTAATGATATCAAAGTTTTAGCTGCAATATGCCTCATCTGCGATCAGACATGGCCAGACATGAGGTCCACCAATAACGTTAGAGCCACAGCAGTAGAAACGCACACTAGAGACTTCACAGTACAGAAACTAGCAACATTAAGGGATAAAGTCACTGTATGTGCAAATGGGACTTTAGCCATTGAATTAGACACACCCCCTCTTTCCAAAGACACACACAAAGGTACACTTGGAGGCAGAGGTGGACTGGCTATCGGGAGGGCCTACCATGAAATGGGCCTGCGATATATTCAAAGGGGGACAGCAAAACACATTGCCACATTTTATTCTGTGAAGCTGGCAGGATATGTCATGCAATGTGCCAGTGGCAGTGCGCCCTATAGCAGCAGGTGACTGTATAGACCGTATTTTCACGGTCCGCTGGCATTGAACGCATTACTGAACTGGCTCCCCCGGTGAGCCTGGTTTCCCCCGAGGTTATTTTTCTCCATTAATTAACATCTTCTGAAGTTTGTGTTCATTGCTAAAGTCACCTTTGGCTTTCTCACTGGGGCTCAATAAATATGTTTTGAAGCATAATTTCGAATTAAGTTTTTCAGTGAAACAATTTTGTGAAAAGAACTTTACAAATAAACATGACTTAACCTGGAAATATGCTTGAAGAAAACATTTCCACAGCTTTTATTTTGGAGTCATAAAATGCAAGACACACTTGTGGGCACTAAAGGATGATGATGAAACTGTACATTAGGGTTACATGATTTAAGTTATAGAGCAGAAATTAACGTGTCAAACTCTGTGTATGTAGTATTCGTCATATGGTTTGTTGATGTTGGTGGTTGTTGGTCGTGGGATGCTGTAATCTTTCTCAGTGCTGATCTCCTGAAACATTTAAACACACGACAGACTGATCACATGACAGTGACATCATCACCCATCCACTGCTGAAAGATTGTGATTGGATGATCAGAACTCACTGTCATGATGATTCCAGGGGACTCCATGTCTTTACCTGCAACACAAACACGTGACCTTTAACCTGTGACATAGCCTGTGTTTTCTCTCACAACTACTGTACACAGACATGGATAGCATGGAAACACACCAGTATTAAAGTTACTTCATTGTAAATGGTTCCCTGAGCTTGTTGAGAGATGGTATGATTGTTTTTGTCATAGGGTGTTTTCAGACCTGTAGCTCATTTGATTTGCTCCGAAACAGGGGCTAAAGTTCTTGAAATGTTGCATTTTCTTCATGATTGGGTGTGCTTTCACAAGGCAACAATTAAAACGAACCAAAACTGTGTTAATAAAAGTCACATGTGAGCAAACTGCCTCCTTTTTGGTCAGAATGTTTGTGCACTAGCAAATCTGTGTGAACTTATGACTACAATCAGAAAAGCTATTGTACTGAAATTACTTTAAGAATAATTAAATAACACCTTTATTAAATATACAATTATATCTAAAATAGTCGCCAAAATGTTTTCCACTATTTAAAAGGCTAAATCCATGTTTTGATGAGAAATTGACGAGCTGACCTACAGACTTCTGTGCAGATCTTCAGGTATGTTCAAGGTTTATATAGGGATATTTTTTGGTTTCATTCTCACCACAAGTGAAATGCTCCAGAGTTTGTTTGCAATCGGACCGAGACTGTCTTTTCCGGGTGGTCTTGGACTGACAGTTTTGCTGTTTTCATTAATGAGCCGAACTAAAGAAGAAAATGCACCAGGATCTGAACCAAATGAGCCGGATTGAAAACACCCTTAAATAACATTTCTTAGCATGCAGAAATTATTTAATGTACATGATGTAAGCCAGCTCCCTGTCAGAAGGGATGTCTTATATTTAAAGCTGAAGTGTGTAACATTTTCCGTGTTATAGTTCTCTCTGCATGTTAAGTATTTTAAGTAATTCGTAAGTTAAATCTGTTCTTTTGATCAATAGAAGATGAGGGGCGTGTTAAGAAACCTGTTTGAAAACAATGTTGATTTTTGCAGTTCCACTCAGTGGCGCAGAAATGACATACTTCAGCTGAAAATGGAAGAAAAGTATTCCTTTTATTTACTTTAATATCTTTTTTCAGTGTGTCTTTGTCTATGTTACCTCTCCTCTCATCTGTATCCATCTGGAAGCCGCCGTTGTCTCTCCCTGTTTTTGTTTCTTCTGTGACCGCTGCTGGTGTTTTTCCGGGGCTTGTCCACCCTGTGAAGTGCAACGGCGGATCTTTCGTACGTGCCTCACATTGGCACATAAAGTGGACCTGAGTGAAACCATGCCCCAGCAGCAGCACCCAGCCATTAGCAGTCAGTGCGATGCTAATCACGGGGTCGTCCCAGTCAGGGCTGTGGCCCATTGCGTGGTTCCCGTATATGAGCAGTGTAATCCACACGATCCAAATGCACACGCTCAGCAGCAGCGTCAGGACAAGCAGTGCCGCCTGCAGTTTGGTGTGTCGATGCGTCTGTCGGCCTGTGTAGCTGTAGCTGTAGGTGATGTATGCATCGCAGAGGAAGCGCAGCGCCGTCGCCAGCGCAGCAGCTAATAACACCATCACGTAAATCTGCAGCATGGCAAACTCTGCTTGTGAAAACTCGCATGTTCTCTCATCCCGGATCAACACAACCAGCAGCCACTCCACCGAAATAATCACCTGTACCAGCGTGAGTGTCACGGCCACACCTGCCTCTCTCCAACCTCGCACAAGCCCCACATCCATTAGGGCGAGACCACGAGCAAGCAGCGCACTGAACACTATGCAGAACAACACCCCGAACAGAAACACCCGCACAGGGCACGTTTGCGGTGACAGCGAGATGACAAACGAGAAAGGAAGAGCAAACATGCCGGCTGTGCCCAGCAAGAACAGCAGCAGCGCCACTGTGCCGACTGGTCGCCCGCACCGACGGGACGTGCACGCCATCCACAGAAGCAGAACCGTTGCCAGTGCAACGCAGCTCACAAAGCCCAACGCCGCTGCCGCCTGCACCACAATGCCCCAAATGTCGCACAGCTCCCAGTACAGCTGATCCAGAGCTGATCCACAGCCTGCAGGACGCGACCCGTTTGACCTCTCGACCCTGACTAGGAACTCCATGGACATTTGTTGGCTGGAAGTGGGCATCTTTGGTGGCAGATTTGATTGGCAGCTCCAGATGCAGTTTGGCAGAAATTTATCCTGATGATGATCTAGGGAGGAAGAGTGATGATGAAAAGAATTGTATCTTTTGCAATCTTTCAATCATCAACAGAGTGATCTACAGGAAAAACAGAGGGGCTCGTCATGAATGTGTATGAGGTGTGCAACTGAACCTGAGCCCAACAGGACCCAACAAGCTGGGTTTGGGTGGGTATGTAATTATTGGGGGAATCCAATTAAACTAAACGGTTTATTATTATAACTAATTTATATAATATATGCTACATTTATTTAATTTATAATATTGACTTGTTTTGTGCACACGCACGTGTCTGCACTTTTTAAAAATAGTTTTATGTGTAAACATGCACAGGATGAATGTCTGTGTCTCGCTGTTTTATAGTGTCTTGTGCAGGACTGCCACAGTTTTAGACAATGTCAAGTTAAAAGAACTTCAATATTTATAAATGCATCTCAAGACTTCATGTGTTCATCTTGTTTTTAGTGCAGGTGTCACAAAGATTCAACCTTCAGCAGAAGTTCAGGTGTCAAAGGTGACTGTTCTTTATTTGTTAGTTATGGAATAACATTTGTGGAAGAGTCTGCCCATTCTTTGTGCTTGTGCTTCCTGTTGACTGGAGTTTTTTTGTGGTGTGTTTTTTGCAGGATATTAGAAGAATGTGACGTGGGGGGAGGGGGTCGTGATTCTACACACCCGGCCCCTTATCAAGCTAATAAAGCCTCCGAGAAGGATAAAAGCTGACTGCGGACGGTGGTGCGACGGAGAGAGCGCGTTTACAGGCAGCTGTCCGACATATGTGTGTGTTTGTGTCATTTGGTTTAAGTTCTTAATTAAATATAATTTATATTGTCAAGCCAGTTCTCACCGCCTCCTTTCCATAACTCCCTTTACACTGGTGCCAAAACCCAGGAAGGAGGAGGCGTGGAATTAGAAGGGAATATTAAAAATGCTGAGGCAGAGCTGAAGCGCCGAATGTCGTCTGATGGCCGGAGAATTGAGAATTGAATGACAATTGACCTGACTGAAATACAGATATAATACTATTTTGTCGCGGAAGGTGGAGTTTTGGCTATTCAGGGCAAGGCAGGGAAGATTCTGGCTAGATACATAAAGAAGACAGTTTTTTTCTATCATTCCCTCAGTGAAATATGCTAGTGGTGAAATATTTACCTCAGCCATTGATATTAATAATGCTTTTACAGAATAACATTTTGATCTTTATAGTTCCACATCTTTGTCTACTGATGAAGTATTTAGAAACTTTGAGGAACCATTAGAACTTAACTAAACTGATGACTGAGCAAAAAATTCTCTTGATTCTGAGATAAACTTGGAGGAGTTTGGCGAGGTAATTAAGGCCTTGACTACAGGCACAACTCTGGGGCCGGATAGTTTTGCCACAGAATTTTTTAGATCTTATGCTACAGAACTGGATCCACTTTTGTTCAAAGTTTATACAGAATCATTAAAGAATGGAAAGCTTCCCCCAACCATGACACAAGCCCGGATCAGTCTGATTCTTAAAAAGGACAAAGATCCAAGCGAGTGTAAGAGTTACCGTCATATTTACCTGATCCAGCTAGACGTCAAAATATTGTCTTGCCCTGGAACCATTAGCAGCTGTGATAAGAAAGGAAAATTATTTTCCAGGGGTTTTTAGTGGTTGGTGTGGTGCATAAGCTTCTGCTATATGCAGATGATATTTTATTATTCTCTGACCATCTCTGACCCCACTAGATCTATGCCTTGCCACCACAGAATTATTATTTCCTTCTCTAAGTTCTTAGGATACAGAGTTAGTTGGTCTAAATCAGAATCTTTGGCTCTGACAGCGTAATGCCCAGTAACGGCTTTCCGCCGGGCACCTTCAAGTGGCCGAAACGGGGCGTTAAGTATTTGGGCATTTTATTTCCAGCAATAATTTAGACCCTTTTAATAAAAAGGTCTGGGTGATGTGGGCAGGTGAGCTTCATCACATTAATCTATGATTGGGAAGGTTAATTATTAAAATTAATTGTATTCCAAAATTCAACTACCTGCTACAGTCACTTCCTGTAGATGTTCCCCTCTCTTATTTCAAGCAATTTGATAGTATAGTGAAGTCATTTGTTAGATGAAAATGAGGATTCACGCTGTCAGTGTCACTCATTCACCGTAAATTCCTTCATAAAAAAATTATCTAATTTGGATTATTTATGAAAACTGCACCATATAATGGAGAATGTCGTGAAAAACATAAAAACATTTAAAATAGAAAAAAGTATATAATGCCTGTAAAAAACAATTTTGTCAAACTTTTACCTTCCTGAATCACATCAGCACTTTCATTTATACAGTATGGTGCTTTTCTGACACTACACTCAAAGTGCTTTGCATAGTGAACGGGACTCTCCTCAACCACCAGCATTGTGCAGCATCCACCTGGACAATGTGACGACTGCCGTAGTGATTTTCACTTGAGAGGAATTATTACTTTGAACTATATTCACTTTTATTTCTATACTATAAGTGCTTTAAATACTCAGGCAATATTGTAAATATCAGCAATCATGAAAATACGTTTTTGACAAAAAAAAATAACATTGGTATGATTATCTCATATTGGAGTTTTATCTCCCAATAATGAAATCAAATATAACATTATTACACGCAAGTTTTAGTTCTACCTTTGTTTCCTCCACTACTCTTACTGTTAGCAATGCAAATGTTCAGTTTGTGTCGTATAAAGCACACTGAACTGAAACTGAGAGATTTATTCTTCTGATAGTTGAAGGATATTTCCTCTCCAGGACAAAAGTGCAGTTGTGAAGCGTTTATCCTTGATGTTATCTCACAGAGTTTAACAAATGCCTTTCCTGCTTCATACTGTTCAGAACCTTTACACATTTCACATCCGTTATGCTTTGAAGTACTAGTAATTTATTGTAATGTTTTCTGATTTATAATCTCATGTTTGAGGTTGACGGATCTGGATTAAAAGAGGCTTCAACTCTTAAAGACTCGATCTGATTTAAAACGTGTCATCTGATTGAAGGAAACACAATGTTCTTAAGCAGCAGATTATTTTATGAAGAGGTTTTTGAGATCCGTTTGTAATTTGGAGTCTAACACACACACACACACACGCAATGAAACATGACATCTGTAAAACAAGTTCATTAATGTTGTGACCTTCTGATGTTATGAACTGAATAAAATCAATTCAATGAATGATTTTGTGTTATCTGGAAGAAATTTTGAGATGAAAGTTTCTCACCTGCAGCTCAACGAGTCGAACACCATCAGCTCACTGCCGTCTGTCTGTCTGCTGTCTGTCTGTCTGTCAGGTGTAATGGAGAGCGACTGATGGAGTCAACGGATTTGATTTGACTCTTCCTGATTTTCCATTTACTGTGTGTGTGTGTGTATGTGTGTGTGTGTGTGTGTGTGTGTGTGTGCGTGTGTGCGTGCGCGTATGTGTGTGTTTAACAGCCAGAGGCTACAGAGCAAACTCTCTTTCTCACACGCAATCAAACACACACACACACACACACGTTGGGTTTCCATGTTTTATGAAGACTTTCCATAGACATAATGATTTTTATACTCTACAAACTATAGATTCTATCCCCTAAACCCAACACATCCCCTAAACCCAACACAACCCCTAAACCCAACACATCCCCTAAACCCAACAACACAACCCCTAAACCTAACATGACCCCTAAACCCAACACAACCCCTAAACCCAACACATCCCCTAAACCCAACACAACCCCTAAACCCAACACAACCCCTAAACCTGACACAACCCCTAAACCCAACACAACCCCTAAACCCAACACAACCCCTAAACCTGACACAACCCCTAAACCCGACACAACCCCTAAACCCAACACAACCCCTAAACCCGACACAACCCCTAAACCCAACACAACCCCTAAACCTGACACAACCCCTAAACCCAACACAACCCTTAAACCTGACACAACCCCTAAACTCAACACAACCCCTAAACCCAACAGAACCCCTAAACCCAACAACACAACCCCTAAACCTGACACAACCCCTAAACCCAACACAACCCCTAAACCCAACACATCCCCTAAACCCAACAACACAACCCCTAAACCTGACACAACCCCTAAACCCAACAACACAACCCCTAAACCTGACACAACCCCTAAACCCAACACAACCCCTAAACCCAACACAACCCCTAAACCTGACACAACCCCTAAACCAAACACACCCCTAAACCTCACACAACCCCTAAACCAAACACACCCCTAAACCTCACACAACCCCTAAACCCAACAACACAACCCCTAAACCTGACACAACCCCTAAACCCAACACAACCCCTAAACCCAACAACACAACCCCTAAACCTGACACAACCCCTAAACCCAACAACACAACCCCTAAACCTGACACAACCCCTAACCCCAACACAACCCCTAAACCCAACACAACCCCTAAACCTGACACAACCCCTAAACCAAACACACCCCTAAACCTCACACAACCCCTAAACCCAACACATCCCCTAAACCTGACACAACCCCTAAACCAGACCCCTAAACCCGACACGTCCCCTACACCCCACCCCACCCCTATACCCCGACCCCTAAACCCCCACCCGACCCCTGAACCCGACACGACCCCTAAATTCAACACAACCCAACCCCGAAACCCGACATGACCCCTAAACCCAACATGACCCTTAAATTCAACACAACCCAACCCCGAAACCCGACATGACCCCTAAACACGACACGACCCCTAAACCCAACACAACCCAACCCCGAAACCCCACATGACCCCTAAACCCGACACAACCCCTAGACCAGACCCATGAACCCAACTTCTAAACCCGACCCGACCCCTAAACCCTGACCTCACCTCTAAACTCGACCCCTAAACCCCTAACTCTAACCCCTAAACACAACCCCTAAACCCCTACCACTAAACCCCTAAACTCGACCCCTAAACCCCTAACACAACCCCTAAACCCCTACCCCTAAACCCCGACCCGACCCCTAAACCCAACACAACCCCTAAACCCAACACAACCCAACAACCCAAATCCTAAACCCCGAGCCGACCCCTAAACCCCGACAGGACCCCTAAACCCTGATCCGGCCCCTAAACCCGACACAACACCTAAATTCAACCCCTAAACCCAACAACACAACCCCTAAACCCGACACGACCCCTAGACCAGACCCCTAAAACCAAACCCTAAACCCGACCCGACCCCTAAACCCAACCCCTAAACTCGACCCCTAAACCCGACACGACCCCTAAACCCCGACCTCACCCCTAAACCTAACCCTCACAAAAAACTTTCTGCATTTTTACGTTTTCAATAAAACATTGTTTAATATGTTTTTTAAGCTATTTAAATTATGGGGACACTAGAAATGTCCTCATAAACCACATTTATAGCATAATACCCTTAAAATTACCAGTTTATAACATAAAACATTGTCCACATGAACATGCCCACACACACACACTCATTTTGATTAATCATTTCATTATGATTCTTCACATGAAAGAATATTATTGGCATTGTTTATGTATTTTTAGTGTGTTGTTGTTTGTGATGTTCATAAATTCTGCTGCAGATTGTTTTAATGTCTCATGTGTTTAATCATATTCATCATTCTGTTGAGATATTTGCTTTTATTCCTGGACAAAGTCAACAGAGATACTGAAAATATAAACTTTAATTACATTCTACTCCATTTAATCATAGAAATGTTTTTCTGGATGAACTCTACGAGATGTGAAAGACACAGGAAGTGATGTCATTAGTACAGGAAACACCTTCTATAACAGGTCACAGTTAGGGGTGGAGATGGCTAGGGGGCGTGTCTTCGTCTTTATGACTAGGTTTCAGTAAATTGATTGACAGCTGGGATGTGGATTGGGAGAGGAAGTGGAAATATTTGTTGTCGTCTTATCACAAAAGATACAAAATATGAAATATTATTATATAATAATAATAAAAAAATAACAATCATAGTAATAATGACAATGTCCATGTGTTTGTATAATCCTTTACCATTAAACATCATCATAACCACACGACAACATCAAGTACAAGGGGTGGGGTCATGGGAAGAAAGGGCGGAGTTGAAGGCAGGGACATCCAGGAGGCGGGGTTTAGATAATGCCATATTTGGCCAGATCGCTGAGCTCCATATCACCAAATGCCTCCCAAGGGCAGACCACAGTGATGTCTGTCACATGAACAACAAACAGAGTGTGTGTTAGAACATGAACGCACAGCTTTATAGTCACATGTTATTATCATACATGTTAATTGTGATCAAAGACTATTTAACACATTGTGGGTTAGTTTAGAAACTGAACTCACCTGTGCCGAGACCTTCCATACCTGGAATATCGTCACCGAACCTGAACACGAGACAAACAAACACACTCAGTGACGGACATGTTCACTTGCACTAATACAGTGTGTGTGTGTGTGTGTGTGTGTGTGTGCGCGCGCGCAAGTGTGTGTGTCTGTGTGCGCGTTTTTGTGATATACCAGGACAATTTTGTAAGTTATAAACTGGTAATCACAAGGTTATTATGCTATAAATGTGCTTTATGAGGACATAGACTAGTGTCCCCATATTTCAAATCGCTTAAAAATCATACTAAACAATGTTTTATTGAAAATGTAAAAATGCAGAAGGTTTTCTGTGAGGGTTAGGTTTAGGGGTTGTGTTAGGTTTAGAGGATAGAATCTATAGTTTGTACAGTATAAAAGTCATTATGTCTATGGAAAGTCCCCATAATGATAGGAAGACAAACATGTGTGTGTGTGTGCGAGTGTGTGTGTGTGAGTGAGTGTGTGCGTGTTGAGTGTGTGCGTGTGCGAGTGTGTGTGTGTGTGTGTGTGTGCGAGTGAGTGTGTGTGTGTGTGTGTGTGTATGTGCGAGTGTGTGTGTGTGCGAGTGTGTGTGTGTGTGTGTGTGAGTGTGTGAGCGTGTATTTATCACTTTGTGGGGACCAAATGTCCCCATAAGGATAGTAAAACCCGAAATGTTTGACCTTGTGGGGACATTTTGTCAGTCCCCATGAGGAAAACAGCTTATAAATCATACTAAATTATGTTTTTTGAAAATGTAAAAATGCAGAAAGTTTTCTGTGATGGTTAGGTTTAGGGATAGGGTTAGGGTCATGGAATAGAATATAAAGTTTGTACAGTATAAAAACCATTATGTCTATGGAAAGTCCCCATAAAACATGGAAACACAACGTGTGTGTGTGTGTGTGTGTGTGTGTGTGAGTGTGTGTGTGTGTGTGTGCAAGTCTGTGTGTGTGCGAGTCTGTCTGTGTGTGTGTGTGTGTGTGTGTACCCTTTCTGTCCAGGTTTGGGTGCTTTGCTCTTGAATGTGCGTGTCTGTCTTTGTTTGAATTTGGGCGGTCCCTTCTTGGGCGTGGTTGGTCCAGCAGCTCCGGCGGGCGTGGCCAGAGCACTTCCAGCGGGAGGAGCAGCGTTCATGTCTGCGTTTCCCTGAAACACACACACACACACAGGAACACATGTGATGTTTATTATTAGCTCATCTGAGAGACTCATGGTAATCTCAGATTATCAGATTAAACTGTCACTCAATGGAATTAACATAATCCAGAGATTTCCTCAGCGCTCTTTTATTCTGTTGTTTGATTGTTGTCGTGTTCACAGATCAGATCAATATAACACACGTGTGTGTAATCTTAATTTACTGTGCTGTATCATGCTACACTCGCTTTCACCTATCAGAATAACATCATATCCAAAACAATATTCATCTCCATTTATTGATTTATTTGTGGAGTAACTGTGTAAACAAACAGGATAATATCCAGTCTATATGTCTCTCTCTTATCTGTCTGTCTTCATATGTCTCCCTCTCATCTGTCTCTCAGTCTCTCTATCTTATCTGTCTCTATATGTCTCTTTCTCTCTCTCTCTTATCTGTCTCTATATGTCTCTTTCTCTCTCTCTCTTATCTGTCTCTATATGTCTCTTTCTCTCTCTGTTTTGTGATGGTGAATCTCTTGTTAACAGCATGTAAATTCATGTTCAGAACAAAATTATACTTTCATAAATTACGATCTGTTCTTAATATAATACACATTTTCCAGATTTTTTAAGCAACATGTTACACTATAATAACAATGTGGAATAGAAACCAAAATAATGTAATAAACAAAACAACAGAAACAGAATAGACTGAACTAACCCATAAACAAGAGTAGACTTGAACAGAACATTGATCTCAGTTCAATAATTAAAGAAAACACTATTTGATTGTAAATGAGTGAAACAATGAAATGTTTTGAAGATAAATGCATGTTTACCTGTGTGTCTGTTGCGTGAGTGGTGTGTCTCTCTCTCCCTGTCTGTCTATAGAATGAGTCTGTCTCTCTCTCTCCAGCTCTTTTAAAGTCTCACTGAAGTGTAGCTCCACCAATCAGCTGTCGGCATCCCGTTAAGGAAACACTAATTGATTTAAGACTCTTTACATTTCATTTAGTGTGTGTGTGTGTGTGTGCTTTAATCTCAAGGATCTAATTTCCAGAACATGTGAGCAGATGTTGAATCTCACTGAACACACACAGTAAACGTGTTTTTGTTATTCTATGCAGTAAAAGTTCGCATCTTTCTCCACTTGTCAAATAGAGCTCTGTTACTGTCTTCTATTAGATGTCTTCATGCTCTTCGAAGGATCAGGTGAAGTTAATACTGACACTTTGATCTGATCAGACGTGTGCTGTGATGTTGCAAATCTCAACGTGACTGAGTCAGTTCATACAAAACAGACATGAACGCACCTCCAGTCCCATTGTGTTTCACTACAATCATAGTCACAAACATTTCTAACACATAGATATATATGTAGGGATAATCCGAAGCTAAATGTGCGTTTAACGATTTTAATGCACAACTAAGGCGAGAAAGATCCAACATGATTTATTTTAGAGATTATATTTTGTTGTGTAATTCTGCCTCACAGAATCTGTATAGAAACACCGGACTTGAGCAATCCAACAGCAAAGTTGTCGCGGGGGCTCTCGTAGGCGTACATGGACTGTTTGAGTTTGAGGAATGGACGCCGGTTGGTGCTGTCGTGCTCAAGGTTAATGCAAGCGTTTTTCTTTTGTCTGATTGTTTGTTTCAGGAGGATGTTTGCGGTTTGATTATTGTACTAATGTTGGAATGAAGTCTTTAGAATTTGTTTTTTGACATACAATCCATTTTTTCAATGTCAAAATGTCAAATGTTAATATGAGCAGATTGTCTCTCTCCACATGGAATGGGAATGGGTTGGGGCACCCCATAAAAAGAAGAAAGGCTATTTCTTTTCTTAAAGAAAGAAATTTGATATAGTGTTTCTTCAAGAAATGCATCTTTCCCCACATGAAGCTGAAAATGTGGGAAGATATGAGGTGGACATGTGTTCTTTAGTGTTGGCTCAAGTAAGAGCAGGGGAGTCATTACATTGATAAGTAAACTCACTGGGGTTATTAATACAATTATAATTTAATTACTTATTTTTAAACACGATAAACAATCGTATTTTATCTAATTATACAATGATGACTCTAATACATTATAGACATTACAGTTTTATTGTCTGTTAATGCTGATCTTCTGTAAAGCTGCTTTGAAACGATGTGTGTTGTGAAAGGCGCTAAACAAATAAATTTGACTTGACTTAAACATCTACAATTCAAATGTGTCAAACAGATTAAAGATAAATTAGGAAGAGACATTATTGTTTTAGCAGAAATTCAGTAATAATATTAATATTGGGAAGAGACTTTAATCTTGTGACGATTCAGTCCTTGATCATAGTGAAGCAAGTGTGTGTAAGCCCCCTAGAGCAACACTGATGCTTCACAGGATGTGTACAAATCTTGGACTTACAGACATTTGGAGACTTTTGAACCCATCTGGTAGGAACTACATTCTTTTCATCAGTCCATAAGATTTATTCTAGAATAGATTTTTCTAGTCCCTCATTTCATCTGTTGTTGATTGCTCAATTGGAAACATCTCAGTCTCAGATCACACCCTGATGAGTTTAGAGGTGTTGCCATATATGAAGAAAAATAAATCATATAGTTGGTTTCCCTTTTGCAAAATCCTGATTTTCAATAAATATTAAAGGTTGAAATCAATGTTTATATGGAGACCAACTGGTCCTCAGTGTCCTCTGTGGCAATTTTACATCTGTAGGTTAACATTATGAAAATGTCGATGTTTTTATTGGTCAGAAAGTAACAAAACTAGCATAGAACTTCACTGTTTCCAACATCATTCCCCAATTTGGCTCTCACCAAAACTATTCAAGTGATAATCCTTTGACTGTACAATGATTTGCAATAGTGATGACCAAGACAAAAACACCAAGTATAATAAAACAGCACAAGTAAAACAGAATGCATCTGTACATGAGCATCTCTCAAAAGTGATGAGAAACTGAACATCCCACTAAAACAGGCCTGAATGGCTTTCCATCGTGGTGAACAAGTGGCTTGGAAGGAACTTAACGCGGTTCTTAGGGGTCGGATCATACCGTATCCCTCATTCACCAAAAAATCCAAAGGATGAGAACTCGTTGAGTTGGAAGGGAATATTAAAAGTGCTGAGGCAGAGCTGAAGCACCGAATGTCATCTGATGGCCTCAGAGAATTGACTCCAATTTTTTCAATTGAAATACGGATATAATACTATTTTGTCACGGAAGGTGGAGTTTTGGCTATTTCGGGCAAGACAGTCAGACTTTGAGTCGGGGGACAAAGCAGGAAAACTTCTGGCTAAATATATAATCAGAGAGAGTCTTTTTCTACCATTCCCTCAGTGAAATCTGCTGGGGGTGAAATATTTACCATGCTTTTACAGAATTATATTTTGATCTTTATAGTTCCACGTCTTTGTCTACTGATGAAGATATTAGAAACTTTGAGGAATCATTAGAACTTCCTAAACTGATGACTGAGCAAAATAATTCTCTTGATTCTGAAGATGAACTTGACGAGGTAATTAAGGCCTTGACTACAGGCAAGTCTCCGGGGCCAGATTGCTTATGCTACAGAACTGCCCCACTTTTGTTAGAAGTATAAACGGAATCATTAAAGAAAGGAAAACTTCCACCAACCATGAAAAAAAAAAGATTATTCTGATTCTTAAAAAGGACAAAGATACAAGCGAGTATAAGAGATACAGTCCAATTTCTAAAAATATTGTCAAAAGTTCTGGCTAACCGATTAAGTAAAGTTATGACATCTCTTAAACATACAGCTCAGGTGGGGTTTATTTGGAGCCGCATCTCTTCTGATAACATCAGGAGTTTCATCAATATCATGTGATCAGTGGCGAATGATCAGACTCCGGTCGCTGCATCTCACTTGATGCTGAACAGACATTTGATATGGTAGAATGGAATCTTTTTTAAGATTTTGGAAATGTATGGGTTTGGATACTTTAAAAGTTTAAAAGTTACTTTATAGACACCCGGTAGCGGCATCACAAAAAGTTTTATTAATTTAATATTAGTTTACTCTGGATAGGGACATCCGGCAGGGTTGCCCTCTTTCCCCATTATTGTTCTGTCTTTCCCTGTAACAATTAGCAGCCGCAATAAGAAAGGAGGAACATTTTCCAGGGGTGATGGTGGGAGTTGTGGTGAATAAGCTTTTGCTTTATGCAGATGATATTTTATTATTCGTGTCTGACCTAGATCTATGCCTTGCCTCTACAGAAATATTTCTTCCTTTTCTAAGTTCTTGGGATACAGAGTTAATTGGTCTAAATACGAAGCTTTGGCTCTAACATCGTACTGTCCGATAACAGATTTTCAGCCGGGCGCCTTTCAGTGGCCCAAACAGGGCATTAAGTATTTGGGTATTTTATTCCCAGCAAATTTGTGTGATTTAGTAAGATAATTTTGACCCTTTAATAAAAAGGTTATTGAGCGATGTGGGCAGGTGGGCTTCATTACATTTATCTATGATTGGGAAGGTCAATGTTATGAAAATGAACTGTATTCCAAAATTCATCTACCTGCTGCAGTCACTCCCTATAGATTTATTTAAGAAATTTGATAGCATAGCGAAGTCCTTCATTTGGAATGATAAACATCCCAGATTACATTTTTGTAAATTGCATAGGCCGATTGAAGGCTACCTAAGATTTTGCTTTATTATTATGCATTCGGACTCAGACATTTGGCTCATTGATCGCTTCCACCTGAGAGAGCCCCTCCCTGGTTTTGTATTGAACAGGAAGTTCTTGCCCCTATTTCACCACTGCGAAGCCTTTCTATTAAACTAATCAGAGAGGTTAAGTTACTCCCTGTTATCTCGCATTTGCACTCGATATGGACAAAAGTGTCCAGAGTGTTTAATTCAGACATTTATTTAAATGTTGCCTCGAGCATATGGCTGAACCCAAAATTACGTATTAATAAATCCCCTTTCTGACCTATATGAGAGTGCAGTGTTGAGGTCCTTTGAAAATCTGGTTAAAAAATTTGGGATTTCCAGATCTCTGTTCTTTAGATATTTACAGCTGCGACACCTGCTCTGTACTATTTTTGGGAGTAGCATACACCCCCCTTAAGCAGCAGATACTCTGGGAGTGGTGATCACTGCTTTTGGAAAAGGTTAAGATGCATCATTTACATTTTACATTTACATTTATTAATTTGGCAGGCGCTTTTATCCAACGTAATAGAGGAAAACATAAGCGAATCATCTTGAGGTCTTGAGGAGACAGTGGTACGAAAATTGACACGTTACAAAGTTTCACTTGCATCAGAATAGCATTCAAAACAGATTAAAGTGCAACAAGAATATATATACAGAAAGAGAGTGAGCTTCACGGATTGAGTTGGGAAGGTCATTCCACCACCATGGTATGATGAAGCCGAAAGTCGGGGAAAGTGTTTTGGTGCCTCTTTGTGTTGGTACAACAAGGCGACATTCCTTAGTCTACTGCAGGCTTCTGGTGGGCGTGTAACTCTGCAGAAATTATTTTAGGTATGCTGGAGCA
Source organism: Xyrauchen texanus (assembly GCF_025860055.1). NCBI lineage: Eukaryota > Metazoa > Chordata > Actinopteri > Cypriniformes > Catostomidae > Xyrauchen > Xyrauchen texanus. The sequence continues at coordinate 50,482,567 of NC_068283.1, forward strand.
GACCTAGTGACTGTTCTGTATGCCAGCATCAGAGTCTTGAATTGAATACGTGCATCAACCGACAGCAAGTGGAGAGAGACAAAGAGTGGTATAACATGCACTCTCTTTGGTTCATTGAAGACCAGACGTGCTGCTGCATTCTGGATCAGTTCTGCAATGAGAGCGTTACAGTAGTCTAGTCTAGAGATGACAAGTGACTGAACGAGCAGTTGTGTGGCATGTACAGAGAGGAAGGGTCTTATCTTCCTGATATTGTAGAGTGTAAATCTACATGATCTTGCAGTCTTTGAAATGTGGTCTGTGAAATTTAGCTCATCATCAATGGTTACCCCTAGATTTCTGACCGTTTTGGAAGGTGAAACTGTAGTTGGACCCAGCTGCACGGTGATGTTGTGTTCAACAGCAGGGTTGGCTGGAAAGACAAGGAGTTTGGTCTTGGCTGGGTTGAGTTGCAGGTGGTGTTCCTTCATCCAGACCGAGATGTCTCCCAGACAGGCTTGAGCAGTCACTGTGGTGTAGTTGGGCTGGAAAGACAAGTAGAGTAGTGTGTCACCGGCATAGCAGTGGTAAGAGAAACCATGTGACTGAATGATGGGTCCCAGTGATGTTGTGTATATAGAGAAGAGAAGAGGCCCAAGCACTGAGCCCTGAGGTACCCCAGTAAGTAGTAGTGGCTTGGACACCTCACCTCTCCAGGCTACCTTGAAGGACCTACCTGAGAGTTAGGAATTAAACCAGTGAAGCACAGTTCCTGTGATGCCCAACAAAGAGAGGGTGGATAATAAGATCTGATGGTTGACTGTGTCTAAATCTGCAGAAAGGTCCAGCAGTATCAGGACGGATGATCTGGATTCAGCTTTCTCCTGTCTCAGCGACTCAGTGACAGACAGCAGGGCAGTCTCGGTGGAGTGTCCATTTTTGAAGCCTGACTGATTGTCGTCCAGCAGCTTGTTCTGTGAGAGAGGTTTGATTGAAAACTTCACTTTCAAGTGTTTTTGCCATAAATGGGATGAGAGAGACTGGTCTGTAGTGTTCTATTTGTGTGGGGTTAAGTGCGGGTATCTTCAGCAGCAGGGTTACTCAAGCCTGCTTAAAGGTAGTGGGAAAAGTGCCTGTAAGAAGAGATGTGTTAATTAAGTGTGTGAGTCCAGGTAAAATGGACAGAGTGACGGCCTGGAGAAGGTGAGAAGGAATTGGTTCAAGGGAACAAGTGGTGGGGTGGTTTAGAGACTTCAGTGTGTCAGAGGTGAGAACGGGTGTTTGACAGGGTGTGGTGTTGAGAATGTATTGCTAATGGTTGTAACCTTAGTAAAAAACATTGCGAAGACATCTGCTGTCAGTGATGTGTAAGGTGGTGGAGGGGGAGGGCAGAGAAGTGTGTTGAGTGTTCTAAACAAGCTGCGAGTGTCTGTGGTGCATTTGATCTTGTTCAGTATTCAGTTCAGTGGCCTGGGGCTTGTATTGGTGTATGCTGAAATCACCAAGAACCACAAGTGGCCTGACATCCTTCAACCTCTCTCAAGAGATTATTGGAGAAAGATTTAAACTTGGTATTGGAGGAGGGAGTGTGGGCTAGGATTCTAAAAAACATATGCAATTCAAGATTTTACACCGATTTTATAGGCTTGGTCTTAAAGACACACCCACCTGCTGGCAATGCCAGTCAGAGTCTGTTTGGGGTGACCAATGTCTTTTGGGGGGGTGTTAAGATCCAGGAGTTTTGGTTGAAAGTTCTTGTATGTGATGTATTGGGCACTCAAGCTTTCATTTTGTCCCAGACTCTGTATTTTGGGTAATGGGGCGGTCATCGAAGTTGAGAATAGGCACATAAATGGCTGGGTCATAACTAGCACCATGATTGCCAGACAGGTTATTTTAAAGGGTTGGAGGTCAGCTGGAGTGCCCTCATTTCAGCGTTTGAAGAGGGGTCATTTAGAAGGCAATGAAATTTGTTTATATAGAAATAGGGCAGATACTTGACATTACTACAGGTGTAAATATTATTATTATATTTTTTATTTTATTTATTTTTAATCTTTTTATTTTTATAATCATAAAATTATAATAGTCTATAATCATGTGTATATACTTTTATGTGACCATGGGGATGTTTGTTGGGGGTCGGGGTGGAGTTGGGGATTGGGAGGGATGGTTGTGGGGTTTAAATGATTGAATGATTCATATATATATGTGCTGTCTTTTGTTTGCTCTTGTATATATGTTTCTGACTGAAAAAATAATAATATGTGTAGTGCAAAATGATTAATAAATTATCAAAATAAAAAAAAAAGAATTGAGTAGAATGAAATGTCTAGTCATCCACTCTTTGATTTAATTTAAAAACTCTGTTAATTTGGAAAATTGTGAATTTTGGACGGGTTTCGAAAAATATATAAAGTTGGTATCGTAGGCACAATAGTGAAAACGAATTCCATGGTTCCTGATAATATCTCCCATGGGAAGAATATTGTTAGATTTTTCTCCTATAATCTATGTAGTTCATAGTTTTTGCCCCAGCACTCTCCATTGTCCTCTTGCTCAGGAATAGGCTTGCAAGGGAAGAGCCTCTGACACAAAATTGATATCAAAGCATCTTCAAAGGTTTTTTGACAATCAATCATATTTATACCAGAAAAGTGCGTCAAGGAAATCATCGTGCGACAATAACAGACATCTCTATCTGTGTGCCAGTCTAAGCAGTGCTCTCCACTATCAGAATACCAGTTTATACCAATTTGTACTAAAAGACAAGCTTGAGAAATCCTTGAGCTTCAGATAAGGACAGTAGAAGGAACCGAAAAGCAAGTGCAACGTGTCAGTAAAGACTAGTGACAATGGAGGCCAAAAATGAAAGAGTAGGCCTGAAACTGAGAGCAAATCTATATTTCTTACAAATATAAAAGGAGAAAAGCAGAGGCACTAAAACTGATCCCTGTGGCACTCCATATTTTACTTTTGTTTGGTTTGACAATTCCTCATTTACATAGACAAAGTGGTAGTGGTCTGCTAAATAGGACCTAAACCATGCTAATGCAACTCCACAAATGCCAACATATTTTTCTAGTCTATTCAAGAGAATATCGTGATCTATCGTGTTGAATGCAGCACTAAGATCTAAAAGCACTAGAAGAGAAATGCAGCCGCAATCAGATGATAAGAGTCATGTGTAACTCTGATAAGTGCAGTCTCTGTACTGTGATGAGGCCTAAATCCTGACTGAAATTCTTCATATATACTATTTCTCTGTAGAAATGAACATATTTGGGAGGACACTACCTTTTCTAGTATTTTTGACATAAACGGGAGATTTGAAATCGGTCTGTAATTAGCAAGTTCTCCAGGATCAAGTTGTGGCTTCTTAATAAGCAGTTTGATAACTGCCATTTTAAAGTTTCTTGGGACATGTCCTAAGTATAGCGATGAGTTAATGATATTAAGAAGAGGTTCTGAAATTACAGGAGATACCTCTTTTAAGAGTTTAGTTGGTATTGGGTCTAACATGGATGTTGTGGATTTTGATGTTTTGATTATTTTTGTTAGCTCTTCCGGACCTATAACAGGAAGGATTGAAGTTGCTCATAGGGAATAAATTGAGTCTTCTGAGATGCTGTGGCAGACAGATTCGTAATTCCAATTTTTTTTTCTAGTAAAGAAATTCATAAAGTCATTAGTGTTATGCAGCAATGGAATATCTGGTACAATCGAAGTTTTAGTCCTAACCCATTTATCCACAGTACTGAATAAACACCTAGGATTGTTGTGCTAAAATATGCTGACCTGGTAGCTTTTAGTGCCTGTCTGTAGCTACAGACACTATCCTTCCATTCCCACAAAATACCTCTAATTTTGTATTTTTCCACTTGCTCTCCACTTGAGTGTTATCATTGTACCATGGTGCAGGGCTTTTCACTTTAACTTTCTTTAATCAAAGGGGGCGACATTATCAAGAGTGCTAGATAAGATTGTATCCATATTTTTGGCATGCTAAGGATTTTAGACAAATCTGGAAGCTTATTATTGAAATTATCTTTAGTAATTCACCAAGGAAATCAAAATCTATCTATATACTGTAGCAAGGGTAAAAGACGACATAATTTTTTTATTTATATTTAACGGTGCCACATTAAGCATTATTAGTTCAAAAGACTTACATTTATCTCCTGTCCTCTGAGTAACACCAAAAACACTGTAAATTGCAGCAACACCTCCTCCTCGATGCTTCAGATGAGGCTCATGTTATTAACTATAATCTGAGTGAGGAAATATGCAGGTAGAATCACTCTGTATCCCACACAACCTGCCCACTCCCTCTTTGAACTGTTGCCCTCTGGCCTACAGAGCACTGAGTGCCAGGACATCCAGGCACAAGAACAGTTTTTACCATCAGGCTATTTCCCACATGAACAATTAAACTGCCTCAGAACTCTCATAGTGCAATAATGTAAATACATATCTCATGTACATATGTAAATTCACACATATTTCATTAAATAAATCTACATACCCCTATCTTGCACATACATTACCACTTGCACATGTACATATGCCATTCTGTTATATGTCCTATTATTTGTATGTCTATTTATACTCTTACCTTATTTTATATTCTGTGTCTCACTGTAATGTTCTGTGTGCACTTGTTTCTCCTATTACCCCCAAAAAACTAATTCCTTGTGTACGTGAGAACACTTACAGCTCATTCTGATTCTGAGTAGACTCATTTAAAAGAATACATTCCTGTTTTAATCCAGGTTTCCATCAAACAGAGCGCATCCAATCTATGATCTGTAATCATTTCATTTATAATTAGTGCTTTGGAAGAAAGAGATCTAATGTTTAATAGCCCTACCTTTATCTGATGTTTAACTTTTAAGTTGTTAGTTTTGTTCAAGTTTGACCTCAATAAAATTTTTTTTAAATGATTTAGTGAGAGTTTTGCGTTTGGTAGTTCAGGGAACAGACACAGTATCTGAAATATCTAGGTGATACAGTCTCTATGTGTTGAAGTTTATGTGACCTGTGCGACGTCTCAAGGCAGCTAGCAGACGTTTGGATTAACCAGTATGTCTGCTTCCTGACCTGGGCCCCAGTTAGTCAAATACTATCATTAACAAGACTATGAGACAAATTACTAGAGAGGAGAGGGGCACCTTCCCTTTAGCAGGTCAGGTCTACGCCCAAAACTCTTCCAATTGTCTATAAATCCTATTCTATTCTTCAGACACCACTCAGACATCCAGCCATTCAGTGACACTAATCTACTATAAACCTCGTCACCACGACAAGCAGGGAGGGGACCAGAGTATATTATAGTGTCTGTCATCGTTTTTGCAAATTCTGTGACAGTCAAACCTGTTAAGCTAATGGCAGCATCGCAATTTTGTTGTTTAAATGTAATTTTCTGAGCATCTGGCAATGGAATTCCTTTATGGTCAGAGATTTTATGTAAGAAAATCCAACATCTGACTTGAATGAAATGCAGCACGAGTCTCTCACTAAACTCCACCTCTGTCATTGGCCCTGCCTCAATCCCAGTTGGCCTTCTTTGGCCCAAGGGTAATCAAACAAAATGCCATTGGCCCTGAATAAGCCCCGAGAAGGCACGAAAGAAGAAGAGACGCCTCAGAAGTGACAGTGGGAACACACCTAGTCCTGGCACGCACTAGCATGCCCTCATTTGGCCTGAAAGTGGAAACGCAGCTATTGGGGCCAATACTCACTGTTTCAAAAGTATAGACACAAGATATATACAATATGTGTGTTAACATAATTTAATGTGTGATAAAATCATTTACTAAACTTTAATGTGTCATTTTGCAACTTTGTTGCCATGACTGTATACTGTAACACTGTATACTCTAAATGACTATAAAAACTATTATTTAAGCAACTTCACAGCTCAAATAATCCACAAGTTTTAACAGAAGAATTAATGTAAATGTTTTTATAAAGTTATAAGCTTCAAATTTCTGCCTTTAAACCTCCAAAAATTGACCGCATTGACTTCAATTGTAAGTGTCTCACTGAAACATAGATTTCCCCTTCTGTCGCTCTCTCCACGTTGTGTCGGAGAAGCAACACTAGGGGTCTCTCTTGAGGGCCGATATTCACCTCTGATCTATGAAAAAAGGCCAATGAGAGTTGGCAGCCAGTATTTGCATGTCCCGCCCCCGGACATACGAGTATTTAAGCGGCGCAAATACGGGAGTTCATTCAAAAATTTCTTCGAGCCGATGGTCTGTCTGCAGTTTGCTGCGAGTTACACGCCACTTAAACGTTCCTGTTTTCCTCTGACGATCTGCATGCTGTTGGATCTTGACGGCGCACAACAGTGGCTTTCTCCTTCTCAGTGCACGGCATGCATTGTTGCCCCTGAGCGCCGACAGCGCAGACACGCATACACACACACTGTGTATTAAAAGAGTTTTTACTAAAAGAGTAATTTTCTCTAAAAGAGCAAACACAGCGGCGTTGAGCGTCCTTTTAAGGGCAGCGTCTTTTTCAAGATGCCTTTCCGCTCCTGTGTCGTTCCTGGATGCGGTAGAGTGCTCTCTGCTTCAGACGGCCACAGGCGCTGTCTCGTGTGTTTGGGCGCGATCACACCAGGCGGCGTTTGTGGATGGTTCATGTTCTCACTGCGAGAACATGAGCATGACCACGTTGCGGTCGCGGCTCGCTTTCAATAGAAAGCAAGCCACCCCAGCTGCACCCGCATTGCTCCTTCTTCCCACGGGATTAAGGACGGTGCGGTTGGCGCTGGAGGCGATTTGGAGGCGGCAGCGGGTGCAGTTTCGCCGGGTAGCCCCCGCGAACCTCCCGTTCCCGACACGCTCGCTGGTCTCCGTCCACGCTTCGCGGCGATAGCGGCTCGCCTCACGGCCCGGCAGTCTATCCTCCCGAGTCCGAAGCAGATGAGCTCGCCGCTGCATCGGAGAGTGCGGTGTCTGATGCCGAGGACTCCCCTGGACTGCCGCCTTCGGGCCAGCAGGCCCAGGCGGAGGCCGACGCTCAGATGTCCGACATGCTTGCCTGGGCCGCCTTGAGCGTGGGGTTGGACTGGAACCCTCCATCCTCCCCACAGCCTTCTCGGTTGGATGATTGGTTCCTGGGGGCAGCGCGCCGTTCGCGGCCTCGCATCCCCCCGGTCCCTGCGCTCAGCGACCGACCTCGCCCTGAGAGCGACGAAGGCCACAGCGCAGGCACTCGGACAGATGATGGCCACCCTAGTGGTCCAGGAACGCCATCTTTGGCTCAACCTGGTCGAGATGCGTGAGGCTGACAAAAACCGCTTCCTGGACGCACCTGTCTCCCAGATTGGCCTTTTCGGTGACACCGTCGAGGACTTCGCCCAACAGTTCTCCGCGGTGAAGAAGCAGACGGAGGCCATTTTGCACATCATGCCCCGCCACAGACCTGCCGCTACGGGCCCTGCCCCGTCTGCCCGCCGAGGGCATCCCCCTGCGAGGAAACCAGCTCCTGCTCCGCCTCAACCCGGGCCCAGCTCTCAGCCCCAGCGTCGAGCACTCTGCAGGCGGCGCACGCCCCCTGTCTCACGAACCCCCTCCAGGACCCGGAAGGCTCCCAAGCGTTCCTGAGACAGCCGACCCAGAGCCGAAGACGTTAGCTCCCGGAGGTGGTAAGACCGCTCCGTCCCCCCGGTGGAGGGCCGGGAGGAGAATCCATTGTTTTTTCATTTGCCACACCCCCTGACGGGGGCTGTGGTACCCACATTCTCAATAAAAGACCTATTTCCTTTGCCTCTGGGTCATCTGGCCCGCAAATGCCGTTCTCACGGCAATGTGCTTTCAGATCACAACAGTCCCGGTACACCGGACGCGGCGATCCTGCCTTCCGCCTGCCCACGACTGTCCCCCGGCCGGCCAGTTCAGACGAGTCCAGAGGATGCCAACATCAGACCTCCTCCTCAGTCAAGAACCCGCCCCCTGCCGGGTGCGCGGAGCAAGGTAAGTGCTTTGAGTCTATTCTCAGCACCTTAGCCTCAGGCCGCAACGAAGCCGCCCGACGCTGCATTACCTGTTCCGCCCCCGCTGCGAGGCCCCGCCGGGTATGTCCAAAATACTCGTCCCTTTGGTGCCCCTAGCGCAGAGCTGGGAAGCGTGGCTTTTGCTTCCCAACGCATCACGCTGGCTGCACCGGACCATTCGACTCGGTTATGCAATTCAGTTTGCCCGGCTCCCGCCCCCCTTCAGGGGCGTCCGCTTTTCCGCAGTACACGGCGAGCACGCCAGTTCCCTGTGCGCAGAAATCACGACCCTCTTAGCCAAGGGCGTGGTAGAGCCCGTCCCTCCAACCGAAATGAGGAAGGGTTTCTACAGCCCTTACTTCATTGTACCCAAGAAAGAGACTTACGACCAATCCTGGACTTGCGAGTTTTCAATCGGGCCTTGTTAAAACTCCCGTTCAAAATGCTTACGCAGAGAAATATTCTGGCTGGCGTTCAGCATCTAGATTGGTTCGCAGCGGTGGACCTGAAGGACGCGTACTTCCACGTCTCAATTCTGCCACGACACCGACCCTTCCTACGGTTCGCGTTCGACGGCCAGGCGTTTCAGTACAAAGTCCTCCCCTTCGGCCTGTCTCTGTCCCCTCGCGTCTCCACGAAAGTCGCAGAGGCGGCCCTTGCCCCGCTACGAGTAGCCGGCATCCGCATTCTCAACTACCTCGACGACTGGCTCATCCTAGCACACTCTCGAGAGTTACTATGCACACACAGAGACCAGGTGCTCCGGCACCTCAGCCGCTTGGGGCTTCAGGTCAACTGGGAAAAGAGCAAGCTCACTCCGGTTCAGAGCATCTCTTTTCTCGGGTTGGAGTTAGACTCAGTCTCAATGACAGCACGTCTCACGAGCGAGCGTGCTCAGTCGGTGCTGGACTGCTTCGCTTCCTTCAAGCCAGGCACAGTGGTCCCTCTAAAACTTTTCCAGAGGCTCCTGGGGCATATGGCGTCCTCCGCGGCGGTTGCGCCGCTGGGGTTGATGCATATGAGACCACTCCAGCACTGGCTCCAGACTCGAGTCCCGAGACACGCATGGCACCGCGGCATGCATCGGGTAAGGATAACCCCCGCCTGCCTCAAAACACTCCGACCCTGGACAGACCTCTGCTTTTTACGGGCAGGAGTGCCCCTGCAGCAGGTGTCCCGACGCGTCCTGGTCACAACCGACGCCTCCCGGTCCGGGTGGGGTGCCGTGTGCAGCGGGCACGCAGCAGCGGGCCGTTGGAAAGGGGCCCCGCTGCGTTGGCACATCAATTGCCTGGAGTTGCTGACCGTCCTTCTTGCTCTCAGGAAGTTCCTCCCATTAGTTCGGGACAAACATGTCCTCGTGAGATCGGACAGCACCACGGTGGTGGCGTACATAAATCGCCAAGGCGGCGACGCTCCGCCACATGTCACAACTTCGCCCGCCGTCTCCTCCTATGGACTCAAGTCAGCTGCGTGCCACTCACATCCCTGGCAAGCTCAAGCGTCATAGCGGACGTGCTATCACGACAACGCCTGCCCGGCGGGAGTGGAGGCTTCACCCCAGTCGGTCCAGCTGATTTGGGAGCGGTTTGGCAAGGCCCAGGTAGACCTGTTAGCTGCCCAGGAAACCTCCCACTGCCCGCTCTGGTATGCCCTAACAGAGGCTCCCCTCGGGACAGGCAGCTGGCACACAGCTGGCCCTCGGGGCTGCGCAAGTACGCATTTCCCCAGTGAGCCTTCTTGCACCGGTGCTGTGCAAGGTCAGGGAGGACGAGGAGCAAGTCACGTTGGTGGCCCCCTACTGGCCCACTCGGACTTGGTTCTCGGAACTCAGGCTCCTCGCGACAGCTCCTCCCTGGCGAATTCCCTGAGAAAGGACCTCCTCTCTCAGGGGCGGGGCACGCTCTGGCACCCGCGCCCAGACCTCTGGAACCTCCACGTCTGGTCCCTGGGCGGGACGCGGAAGAGCTAGCCGGCTTACAGGCGACCGTTGTGAATACCATCAACCAAGCCAGAGCTCCCTCTACCAGGCACCTTTACGCCCTAAAGTGGCGCTTGTTAGCAGATTGGTGTTCTTCCGAGCCGAAGACCACGCAGAGATGCTTGCGATTAGGTCAGTGCTTCTGTTCCTACAGGAGAGGCTGGACAGGAGGCTGTCCCGTCCACCCTCAAGGTGTATGTTGCCGCTATCGCGCCCACCACGATCCTGTAGGCGGCAAGTCTTTGGGTAAGCACGACCTGATCCTCAGGTTCCTGAGAGGCGCCGGAGGTTGAATCCCTCCCGGCCAGGCCTAGTTCCCTCCTGGGATCTCTCGGTAGTCTTGGCAGGACTCCAGAGACCTCCCTTCGAGCCGCTCGAATCAGTTGGACTCAGGGCCCTCTCTCTTAAGAGCGGCCCTGCTGATCGCTTCGCCTCCATTAAGAGGGTCGGGGACCTGCAAGCGTTCTCTGTCAGCGACACTTGCCTGGAGTTCGGTCCGGCAGATACGTCTGTGATCCTAAGACCGCGACCGGGCTATGTGCCCAAGGTTCCTACCACACCATTCCGAGATCAGGTAGTGAACCTGCAAGTGCTGCCCCGGGAGGAGGCAGACCCAGCCCTTTCGTTGCTGTGTCCAGTGCGCACCCTGCGCATTTACCTGGACCGCACACAGAGCACCAGACGCTCTGAGCAGCTCTTTGTCTGCTTTGGGGGACGGCAGAAAGGGAATGCCGTCTCCAAACAGAGGCTCGCCCACTGGGTTGTCGATGCCATCACACTGGCTTATCACACCCAGGCCGTGCCCCTACCCGTACGGGTCCGAGCTCACTCAACAAGGGGTGTTGCGTCCTCGTGGGCACTGGCCAAGGGCACCTCCCTAGCAGACATCGGTAGAGCCGCGGGTTGGGCAACACCCAACACCTTCGCGAGGTTTTACAACCTCCGCGTTGAGTCGGTCGCGTCTCGTGTTTTCTCAGGTCCGAGCCGTAGAACTCGGTAACACGTGGACCGACCGGCCGGGTGGATCGCTTGCGCCCAGCGCCCTTTTCCTGACGTCAAGGTAAAGTAGTGCGCCTTCTTCCCAGGGCGCCCCACTCCGAGTCGGGCCCCTGGTCGATTCCTCCCCAGCCCTCGGGTCCGCGGTTCAGCGGAGGAACTCGCCGACCCAAGCCACTCGCGGGTACCCTGATGGCTACCCTGTACTGGTATAGGTGCTCCACAGGTAAAGTAGAAGGCCTCCTGTGCGGACGCCCCTGTGTGTATTTCCACGGTTCTGTCCCTTCACGGCGGACCCCGTGTCTCCCTTAGGCAGTTACAGCTGCCCGGTCGCCGTGCTGTAGCAACTCCCCCTTCGAGGCTGGGATCTACCTCCGCACCATACTTTCCACACGAGCCCTAAGGCGGCCGTGTGGCGTGTCTACCACTTTTCCTCCCCAAGAAAAAGGCCAGGTGTGGTCTCCGCAGGGTCTGGGTAAGACCCCTTCCCTATATGCGTGTAAGGGCTCTGGCCGTGATTGCTCTATCGCGAGAAACATAGAGAAAAGAGGCCCAGCCAGGCTGGCCCGTTCCCATGTTGGCAAACATCGCCTTGTTCCCCTCCCAGGGTAACTAGAAGGATCCCGATGTTCGATTGGGCATTGGGGAAGGGTACGTGCAGCCGGGTACAGACGATGCGTGGCACTGGATGAATCCCTGCCCGCCTCTGTATCGGCAGTTCACGTACACGGTTCAGCACATGGCAAGATTGGAATGGTTCCCATAGTGTCGCTTCTCCGACACAACGTGGAGAGAGCGACAGAAGGGGAACATTTGGTTACGTATGTAACCTCTGTTCCCCGAGGGAGGGAACGACACGTTGTGTCTTTCCTCCGCCATGTCACTGAACCGAGCCACTGTTGTGGCCGGACCATTTCCGGCTCCTCAGAAAAATCCTGAATGAACTCCTGTATTTGCGCCGCTTAAATACCCGTATGTCCGGGGGCGGGACATGCAAATACTGGCTGCCAACTCTCATTGGCCTTTTTTCATAGATCAGAGGTGAATATCGGCGCTCAAGAGAGACCCCTAGTGTCGCTTCTCCGACACAACGTGTCGTTCCCTCCCTCGGGGAACGGAGGTTACATACGTAACCAAACGATTTGCTTTTTAATTATTTTTTTTAAGAAAAGGAGGGACGAGTGGAAATTTATTTCACAAATGCTGTCGATTGAACTTAACTTGTACTGAACTCAGAATATTCCTTTAATGTGTTGAAACTTCATCTGTCGGAATCAGAAGACTTAGTGAATTTGTGCAGTTTTACACTTATGTAGTAATCGTGTCTGATTATGTTTAGAAACAGAAATCTTCAGCATCTCCATTAATGCACATTCATTATATTCTGACCTGAACTAAGCTCCCTGTTTCTCATCTAGAAGGTTCTCTGCAGAACTGGACATGAGAGAGCGCTGGTTTAATCTGGTTTAGAGCTTTAGATGCTGGATTGACCTGCAGTAAGTCACACTGCATGCCTCAAGAGGAGGATTGTGGGTAATTGGATGTGACTCAACGGGCCTGACGTACAGTAAAACATGATGCACATGTCACATAACAGTCTTAACGTGGTAAACATGGTAAACATCACAGCAGAGGAACTTTGACTCAGAGTTTACTCGAGCACTGTTCACAATAAAAATGTTATTTCTGTGAAAATCTGATGAGATCAGTCTCTAATGTTTACTCGTGTAAAGTACAGATGCATTTCTCTTGATCTGTTTCTGGGAAAGAATTAGCACATCAAATGAAGAATCTTTTTCTTGAACCATTTGTTTATTTGATGACATTTAATATATATAACAAACTACTGATTATATATACTTCTGATTACTACTGATTATCTACTGATACAGATTATTATCCTGATCCAATCAGGAAACAGATTAAAGATCACACGGCTGAGATGATGTTATGACATGAGTTCATTTTTCTGTAATGAGTTCAGAACTGCACTCGATGTATTCCTCATTATATTCACATAAATGATTGTGTTACGGTGTGCTGAATGATTATGTTAACATCCAGCGTGACATGAACAAAGCTCAAACAGATCTTTACACAGTCAATACTAACATGTGTTTTCTTTAATGTTGCTGTGTGTCATTTCTGGACTCAATAATGTGTTTGTGGTAGTCTGTGTGACAAACAATGGAGGACAAAGTGTTTGGAAATCTTTCTTTAATGCAGTAGTATTTGGTGACTGTAATGGTGCAGAAATCACCCACTTCAGCTTCAATGATTCATTATTTATTTATCATAAGAATACTTTGTGTTTGTACAGTCAAATTAGGGATAGAAACAGAATAAGTGTCAATATCAACTGGTTATTAACGTTAACTGACAACCAGAAATCCAACGAATGACCAAACACGTATGACAAAAGCTCAACATGTTTTGTCTGAAACTAAACAGGCTCACATGACAGATGTGCATATTTAACAATAGTTCTTAACATTTGACGGAATAAGATTTCCTTCTTTTGTTCTGTAATAAACACATTTAGAATGGATCATTTGTGTGGTTACCAGTTTAACAATTGAAGAATAAAATAAGTCCACAAATTGTGATGAGTGGTGGTGGCGTAGTGGCTAAAGAACAGGGCTTTAATCAAAAGGTCACAGGTTCTAACCCCATGGCCACCACCATTGTGTCCTTGAGCAAGGCACTTAACTCCAGGTTGCTCCGGGGGGATTGTCCCTGTAATAAATGCACTGTAAGTCGCTTTGGATAAAAGCGTCTGCCAAATGCGTAAATGTAAATGCTAATTATTTTTGTTGTGAAACATCAACATATATCTACATGGTCAGTTTGGGACACAGCTGAATGCTAACTGACGTCCCACCGTGCATCACACTGATGAGACTGTAAACGTGCTCTTAGATGTCCAGGCTTGCAGATGTTGGTTTTTGTATGCTACTTCTAAACTTTAAAGTCATATTGTATCATTTGCATATGAACATGTCATCTTGATGGATGAAATGGTCCCACTCAGCGGTTTTTATATTTCCTGATGATGTAAAGAGAGGTTTATGTTTTAAACGATGCCCTCATGTTTCCGTAACATACTCTACATGATAAACCTGTTTCTTCTAAAACAACAATCATTTTTAACCTATAGTATTAGTCAAACGAATGGTTAATGCCATTTATTAGGTTAAACCACTCCCATCCCTAATTCAAAACACTATCAAACATATAGTGACAGAAATGTTTAGTGACCTAACCCTGTTGCATATAGTGTCAGATATGATTTGCACCCATACTGAAATACTAGCATACAGTATATGTGCATCACTGCAGTGTGTTTATTGTGTTTATTTAGAGTCCCACAGACTCTAACCCTAACCCTAATCCTAAAATTCACCTGACCATGCCTCGCAGGCCCATCGGAAGTGTTGGTTTTACTACTGTAACCATGGTTTCACAATATATTTTGCTTATATTATTTTATTTGTTTCCCTGTCTCAACCTCGGGACTCCTATCCTGAGGTCACCAGAACCGGCTGGATCCAGCACCATTCCTGCTTCATGTTGGACTCCACTGCTACATGTCGCTGAATGATGATGACTAAATGCAGCCGGTGCCAGCCAAACATCACTTCAGTCTATTATGATGGACTTCAGACGATGAACTGATGCCAACTCCAACCATAAGACATGGGATACTTCATATGCCATTGTCTGAACCTTGGACTTAGAATAGACTTCACTGAAATTACTGGCAAGTTGAACTGCAATGCACCTCACTGATCTCTGCCTGCATCCGTCTATTGATGGACTACACTCTTATAATGGAATGCATAGACTATCAATTGCCAAAAAAAACCTTCATCAGCCAATTAACAAAGACAATTGCATCTATGTGAACTTCTGCAATTAATCAAAATGGACTTCAAAGACTGTGTTCATTAATCTTACAGTTCAAACACAATCGATGTTTAAACATTGACCCTTAACCCTTACTTAGTTTAATAATTTTAAACCATGACATATTCATATTTACATTATATTCATGATGTTAGCCAGAGGGGAACTGGCCCCCACAGTGAGTCTGGTATGGTTATATCGTCTGTTAATGTATGATTTTCTGTAAAGCTGCTTTGAAATGATGTGTGTTGTGAAAGGCGCTATACAAATAAAATTGAATTGAATTGACTTCGACGATAAACACAAGTCCGACCATCACCCCTGGTGAGACAAAACCACGACTCGTCAGTCCTGTCTGGTCGAGCGAAGGTGGGTTTGTGCCCATAGTTGACATTGTTGCCGGTGATGTCTGGTAAGGACCTGTCTTACAACAGGCCTACAAGCCCTCAGTCCAGCCTCTCTCAGACTATTGCGGACAGTCTGAGTACTGATGGAGGGAATGTGCATTCCTGGTGTAACTCGGGCAGTTGTTGTTGCCATCCTGTACCTGTCCCGCAAGTGTGATATTCGGATGTACTGATCCTGTGCAGGTGTTGTTACACATGGTCTGCCACTGCAAGGATGATCAGCTGTCCTTCCTGTCTCCCTGTAGTGCTGTCTCAGGTGTCTCACAGTACGGACATTGCAATTTATTGCCCTGGCAGGCCTCATGCCTCCATGCAGCATGCCTAAGGCATGTTCACACAGATTAGCAGGGACCCTGAGCATCTTTCTTTTGCTGTTTTTCAGAGTCAATAGAAAGGTCTATTTAGTGCCCTGAGTTTTTATAACTGTGACCTTAATTGCCTACCGTCTGTAAGCTGTTAGTTTCTTAGCGACTGTTCCACAGGTGCATGTTCATTAATTGTTTATGGTTCATTGAACAAGCATGAAAACATTGTTTAAACCCTTTACAATAAAGATCTGTAAAGTTACTTGGATTTTTACAAAATTATCCTGTGTCCTGTGTCTGTCCTGAAAAAGGGAAGTTTCTTTTTTAGCTGAGTTTATAACAAAATAAAAAACAACATATACACTGAATCAACATTTAACATTAAATGTCTAAAACCCCTCCCCAATCACCAAAACCACCCTAACACCCAACGAACACCCCTGTGGTCATAAATAGATACACACACACAAACACACACAAAATATAATAATCATATATAATTAAAACTAAACATCTCTCTCCCCCCCTCCCTGAGAGTCCCCCAAAACACCAAGTAATTACCCTACTTCCTGTCAAACAAATTCATAACATCTCTTCAAAAGCAGCCACCCACCCCATCTCCTACGGAAATGAGTGCACCCTATCCAAATTCCATTTCCTTAACTAGCCTGCCAACCATAATGATGGTCAGAACCCAATTTTTTATGACCGCACCATCACCCAAAAATTCTGGGGCAGAGTGAAATTCGAGTGCCTAAAGCATCACACAAAATAACGTTGAACCTTCAACCTTCTTGTATCTTAACACACCCCCAAAAAACATGAATTGTGTCCCCATCTTCTGATTGGCATCACAAGCAGGTGGGTGTGTCTTTAAGACCAAGCCTATACAATCTAGAGGGGGTCCAATAGAATCAATGTAAAATCTTAAATTGCATCAAACGCACCCTTGCGTCTCTAGATGCAGACTTGATGTTTTTTAGAATCCTAGCTCACACTCCCTCCTCCAATACCAAGTTTAAATCTTTCTCCAATAATCTCTTGAGAGAAGTTAAAGCTCCGCCCCCAGACACTGAATTATCAGAGAGTAATACACTGATGCCTCATGACCTTTCCCAAAAGCAGTAATCACCTCTCCCAGATTATCTGCAACTTTAGGGGGGTGTATGCTACTCCCAAAAATAGTACAGAGCAGGTGGCACAGCTGTAAATACCTAAAGAACTGAGATCTGGGAATCCCAAAACGTTGAACCAAATGTTCAAAGGATTTCAACTCTTCACTCTCATATAGGTCACAGAGTGTAGTAACCCCCCTCCCAATCCACTCTGACCAGCAGAAAAGGGACTTATTAATACATAATTTTGAGTTCAGCCATATGCTTGAGGCAACAAATAAATGTCCCTATTAAACACTCTCGACACTTTTGTCCATATCAAGTGCAAATGCGAAATAAGAGGATGTAACTTAACCTCTTTGGTTAGTTTGATAGAAGGCTTTGCAATGGCAAAATAGGGGCATAATAATAAAATGCATAATAATAAAACTAAATCTTGGGATGGCCTAGTCCACCACTGTCAACCAGTCTTATTAAAATGTAATAAGTAATAAGGCCCTGTTTGGGCCACTGGAAGGCACTTGGCTGGAAAGCCGTTACTGGGCAGTACGCTATCAGAGCCAAAGCTTCAGATTTAGACCAACTGATTTTGTATCCTGAGAACTGAATAATTCTGTGGAGGCAAGGCATAGATCTAGTAGGGTCGGAGACAAATCATAAAATGTCATCTGCATAAAGCAAATGCTTTTTTGAAGGTGCCTTCCTCCATAGAACTAACTCCAGCCGCTAGCGGAACAACACAAAAAGAAAGAAAGGCTCTCAGTTTCCTCGGACAGTCATGTGAATGTTCAGTTAATCAGGCCCACTTGGCTGTTACATAAGTGCAACAGTCCTAATCACTCCAATGTTTTGCAAGAAATATTCCACAAAACAAAGAACATGCAGATTCCAAAGGGTTTTTATTCCGCAAAACAAACTCCAGCCGCTAGGCGGAACCAGCACAAAAAGAAACAAAGAAGGTGCCCAGTTTTCTCAGACAGTCAAGTGAATGTTCTGTGAGTCAGTCCCACTTGGCTGCATAGAGAGCATCACACAATTACTTTACTCTCTCGTCGAATTCGCAAAGTCTGGGAACAAGAAAATGAAGTGGTTCTTCCAAGAAAGCCTTCCTTCCCTAGGCCTTGCATAACATGAGATATTTATCAGATGGTCTAAGAAATTTGGCCAGAATTGATCGGGGCCTGTCTCCTTCCACAGATCGCCAAGCCGGAGCTCTGTGAGCTTGCTCGATTTCCAGCCTGTGGCCTGTTATGTCGAGCAGACTCGGGAAGAGCTCGTCTAGGTATTTCAAGATATCTCTGCCTTCTTCATTCTCAGGAATTTGGATGTTGGTTCGCTGGCTATGATTATCAAGGCATTGCAGTTTTTCCAAAATGCGTTCCATGTCTATCTTGGCTGCATGCGTTCCATGTCTATCTTGGTCGCTAGCGGATTAGCAGCTAATTCCCTCTCCGATGACTTAAGTCTCTCAACCTCTGACAATATTGTAACCAACTCAGAGAATTTAGTTTCCATCGCGGTAATCGATCAACGTATTTCAGCAAGATCCTCCAAGTCAGCACCAACTTTTGTCAGCATCATAGAAATGCTTGCCAGTTGCCGCTAGATTTCTCCCACCGCACCAACCAAACCGAGTCCCTTGTCTGCATGCCTGTCAGAGGTTTCAGCTTGAGCACATGAGTGTCTTTTATTATCTCCAGAGCACGAGGGTTTATAATTCTTTGCCATGTAACGGGGTGTATCGGGGAGAATTTAACCATGGCAACGTTGCGGTCGTGGCTTCCTTCCTAAAAAGGAAGCCACGCCCCCCTGCGTCCCCTGCGTCACTACTTCCCACGGGATTGAGGACGACCCGGCTGGCAATGGAGGCAATTTAAATATCTGCACTTGTTCTTGACGTGCTGCAAGAACTGCGCTCTGTGACCCTCCGGGCCACGAAGGTCACAGCGCGGGCACTCGGGCAAGCAATGGCCACACTCATGGTCCAGGAACGTCACCTGTGGCTGAACCTGGTCGAGATATGCAAGGTTGACAAAGCCCGCTTTCTCAACATCCCTGTCTCCCAGCTCGGCATATTCGGCGACACCGTCAATGACGACTGCCCTGCACTGTCTGCTCACTGAGGGATTCTCCCTGCGGCTTCCAAATGTAAGGCAGTTCCTCCTCAACCTGGGCCCAGCTCTCAGCCCCAGTGTCAAGCGCCCCGCAGAAAGCGCACGCCCCCCCATCTCTCAGACATACTCGAGGACCCGGTAGGCTCCCAAGCATTCCTGAGATGGATGACCCAAGGAATGAGACGTTTGCTCCAAAGCTAGTATGCAGACCACTCTGTCCCCCGGTGGAGAATCCTCATTTTCCTTTATTTCTTTTGCCACATTCTCAATAAATGAGCTATTTCCTTGTTCCTTGAGTCATCTGGCCCACAAATAACATTCTCATGGCAACCCGGCGCCAAACATCAACAGTCCTGGCACCCTGGACACGGACCCCTCGCCTAAGGAAACACGACTGCTGTCCCCCGGCTGGCCAGTTCTGACGAGTCAAGAGGACGTCTACACAGGACCTCCTCCTCAGTCAC